>NC_057795.1:151160760-151212741 GCF_018294505.1 Triticum aestivum | reverse complement strand
TCTCCCTCGCGCGACGCCGCCGGAATCCGCGGCCATGCCACGCATCGACCGCGCCGCTAACTGGATTGCCGGCGCTCCCTCGTCGGTCTGCCTCATCTACATCGACGTCGTCGTCCCCGTCCCCCTACACGAGCCCCGCTGCCCCGTCCCTACAAATCCCGGTGAGGCCACGGCCTCCGCCCTCTTCTCCCCCCTGTCCGCTTACGCACGCGCTCACGACCGTACCGCTCCGCCTCGCGCTCACCGCGGCTGTGCCGCCCGCGGCCACCCACGCACTCACCACGTCCCCCTGCTGCTAGTGCGCCCCGACTCTCCTGCTGCTGCTCCTCTGCCGTCCGGGCCCGCTCTTCGCTGGCCCCTCACTCCGTCTCCCCCCACGCCGGCCAGCCACCGCTGCCGCCCTGGCCACTGGCCTCGCCCCGCTCCTGCACCCCCTGCGTTGGCGACGCCGCCACGCCCGCGGCCAACTCCGGCGCTTCGACCCCCATGTCCTACTCCCCTCGCCTTAGTCCCGCACCTCCGTCGCCTCCCCTGGCCGGCGTCGTGGGCGCCGGCGACCGCGCCATTGGTCTCACAGGAGGCCAGCGCCCGGGCTGCCTATCGGGCGCTCGTGGTCGTGCCCCTGCGCCCGCACCGCCCGGTGCCCGCTATGGCCCCTGGCCAATGACAAACGGGGCCCAGCACCAGAACGTTTTATAAAAATATAGGTAGTAATAATATTAATAAATAAAATATTTATTAAAGAATTAATTAACTAAATTAATCATAATTAGATTAATCTAATCACTAATTAACCTAATTAACTGTTAGTTAATTATCAGTCAATGACACGCGGGACCCACACGTCAGTTTGACCAGTCAACACCTCTGCTGACTGCTGACATCATGCTGATGTCATGATGACGTCAGCAAACACTGTTCTGGATAATGTTGTATTAAAATAACTAAATTAATCCTAAAATGATTTTAAATCTTTTAAAATTAATATAAAATAAACCGTAGCTCAGATGAAAATACTTTCTACATGAAGGTTGCTCAGAACGACGAGACGAATTCAGATACGCAGCCCGTTCGTCCGCCACACATCCCTAGCATAGCAAACATGCAACTTTCCCCCTCCGGTTCATCTGTCCAAAAACGCGAAACATCGGGGATACTTTCCCGGATGTTTTCCCACTTCGCGGGTATCACCTACTACTGCATTAGGTCACCTCTAGCACCGCGTATTGCCATGCTACACTTTGTGATACTTTGATTGCTCTGTTATTTATTGTGATCCCCCTCCGTTACTTCTTTCCGGTAGACCCCAATGAAGGAAATATGCCCTAGAGGCAATAATAAAGTTATTATTTATTTCCTCATATCATGATAAATGTTTATTATTCATGCTAGAATTGTATTAACCGGAAACATGATACATGTGTGAATACATAGACAAACATATAGTCACTAGTATGCCTCTACTTTACTAGCTCCTTAATCAAAGATGGTTATGTTTCCTGACCATAGACATGTGTTGTCATTTGATTAATGGGATCGCATCATTAGGAGAATGATGTGATTGACATGACCCATCCCGTTAGCTTAGCACTTGATCGTTTAGTATTCTGCTATTGCTTTCTTCATGACTTATACATGTTCCTGTAACTATGAGAATTATGCAACTCCCGTTTATCGGAGGAACACTTTGGGTACTACCAAACGTCACAACGTAACTGGGTGATTATAAAGGAGTACTACAGGTGTCTCCAAAGGTACATGTTGAGTTGGCATATTTCGAGATTAGGTTTTGTCACTCGATTGTCGGAGAGGTATCTCTGGGCCCTCTCGATAATACTCATCACTTAAGCCTTGCAAGCATTATAACTAATGAGTTAGTTATGAGATGATGTATTACAGAACAAGTAAAGAGACTTGCCGGTAACGAGATTGAACTAGGTATTGGATACCGACGATCAAATCTCGGGCAAGTAACATACCGATGACAAAGGGAACAACGTATGTTGTTATGCGGTTTGACCGATAAAGATCTTTGTAGAATATGTAGGAAGCAATATGGGCATCCAGGTCCTGCTATTGGTTATTGACCGAGAATGCTTTTAGGTCATGTCTACATAGTTCTCGAACCCGTAGGGTCCGCACGCTTAACATTTCGATGACAGTTTTATAATGAGTTTATAAGTTTTGATGTACCGAAGTTTGTTCGGAGTCCCGGATGTGATTACGGACATGAAGAGGAGTCTCGGAATGGTCGAGACATAAAGATTGATATATTGGAAGCCTATGTTTGGACATCGGAATGGTTCCGGGTGAAATCGGCATTTTACCGGAGTACCGGGAGGTTACCGGAACCCCCCGGGGGGTTAATGGGCCTACATGGGCCAAGAGGGAGAAGAGGGAAGGAGCCAGGAGGGGGCCGCGCGCCCCTCCCCCTCCTAGTCCGAATAGGACAAGGGAAGGGGGGCGGCGCCCCCCCCCCCTTTCCTTCCCCTCTTCCTCCTCTTTCCCCCCTTCTCCAACTCCTACTTGGAAAGAGGGAGTCCTACTCCCGGTGGGAGTAGGACTCCCCCCCTTGGCGCGCCCTCTAGGCCGGCCGCCTCCTCCCCCTTGGCTCCTTTATATACGAGGGCAAGGGGGCACCCTAGAACACACAAGTTGATCTACGGATCGTTCCTTAGCCGTGTGCGGTGCCCCCTTCCACCATATTCCACCTCGGTCATATCATCGCGGAGTTTAGGCGAAGCCCTGCGCCGGTAGAACATCATCATCGTCACCACGCCGTCGTGCTGACCGAACTCATCTCCGGAGCCTTTGCTGGATCGCAGGGCCGGAGATCGTCATCGAGTTGAACGTGTGCTGAACTCGGAGGCCCCGTACGTTCGGTGCTTGGATCGGTCAGATCGTGAAGACGTACGACTACATCAACCGCGTTGTGCTAACGCTTCCGCTTACGGTCTACGAGGGTACGTGGACGAACACTCTCCCCTCTCGTTGCTATATCATCACCATGATCTTGCGTGTGCATAGGAAATTTTTTGAAATTACTACGTTCCCCAACAGTGGTATCCGAGCCTAGGTTTTATGCGTTGATGTTATATGCACGAGTAGAACACAAGTGAGTTGTGGGCGATACAAGTCATACTGCTTACCAGCATGTCATACTTTGGTTCGGCGGTATTGTGAGATGAAGCAGCCCGGACCACATTACGCGTACGCTTACGCGAGACTGGTTTCACCATTACGAGCACTCGTGCTTAAAGGTGACTGGCGGGTGTCTGTCTCTCTCACTTTAGCTGAATCGAGTGTGGTTACGCCCGGTCCTTGCGAAGGTTAAAATAGCACCAACTTGACGAACTATCGTTGTGGTTTTTGATGCGTAGGTAAGAACGGTTCTTGCTAAGCCCGTAGCAGCCACGTAAAATTTGCAACAACAAAGTAGAGGACGTCTAACTTGTTTTTGCAGGGCATGTTGTGATGTGATATGGTCAAGACGTGATGCTATATTTTTTGTATGAGATGATCATGTTTTGTAACCGAAGTTATCGGCAACTGGCAGGAGCCATATGGTTGTCGCTTTATTGTATGAAATGCAAACGCCCTGTAATTGCTTTACTTTATCACTAAGCGGTAGCGATAGTCGTAGAAGCAATAGATGGCGTAACGACAACGATGCTACGATGGAGATCAAGGTGTCGCGCCGGTGATGATGGTGATCATAACGGTGCTTCGAAGATGGAGATCACAAGCACAAGATGATGATGGCCATATCATATCACTTATATTGATTGCATGTGATGTTTATCCTTTATGCATCTTATCTTGCTTTGATTGACGATAGCATTTTAAGATGATCTCTCGCTAATTATCAAGAAGTGTTCTCCCTGAGTATGCACTGTTGCGAAAGTTCTTCGTGCTGAGACACCACGTGATGATCGGGTGTGATAGGCTCTACGTTCAAATACAACGGGTGCAAAACAGTTGCACACGCGGAATACTCAGGATATACTTGACGAGCCTAGCATATACATATATGGCCTCGGAACACGGAGACCGAAAGGTCGAGCGTGAATCATATAGTAGATATGATCAACATAGAGATGTTTACCATTGAAACTACTCCATCTCACGTGATGATCGGACATGGTTTAGTTGATTTGGATCACGTGATCACTTAGATGACTAGAGAGATGTCTGTCTAAGTGGGAGTTCTTAAGTAATATGATTAATTGAACTTAAATTTATCAAGAACTTAGTACCTGATAGTATTTTGCTTGTCTATATTTGTTTGTAGATAGATGGCTCGTGCTGTTGTTCCGTTGAATTTTAATGCGTTCCTTGAGAAAGCGAAGTTGAAAGATGATGGTAGCAATTACACGGACTGGGTCCGTAACCTGAGGATTATCCTCATTGCTGCACAGAAAAGTTACGTCCTGGAAGCACCGCTGGGTGCCAGGCCTGCTGCTGATGCAACTGACGATGTTAAGAACGTCTGGCAGAGCAAAGCTGATGACTACTCTATAGTTCAGTGTACCATGCTTTATGGCTTAGAACTGGGCCTTCAACGACGTTTTGAACGTCATGGAGCATATGAGATGTTCCAGGAGTTGAAGTTAATATTTCAAGCTAATGCCCGGATTGAGAGATATGAAGTCTCCAATAAGTTCTATAGCTGCAAGATGGAGGAGAATAGTTCTGTCAGTGAACACATACTCAAAATGTCTGGGTATAATAATCACTTGATTCAACTGGGAGTTAATCTTCCTGATGATAGTGTCATTGACAGAATTCTCCAATCACTGCCACCAAGCTACAAGAGCTTCGTGATGAACTATAATATGCAAGGGATGAACAAGACTATTCCCTAGCTCTTCGCAATGCTAAAAGCTGTGGAGGTAGAAATCAAAAAGGAGCATCAAGTGTTGATGGTCAACAAGACCACTAGTTTCAAGAAGAAGGGCAAAGGGAAGAAGAAGGAGAACTTCAAAAAGAACGGCAAGCAAGTTGCTGCTCAAGAGAAGAAACCCAAGTCTGGACCTAAGCCTGAAACTGAGTGCTTCTACTGCAAGCAGACTGGACACTGGAAGCGGAACTGCCCCAAGTATTTGGCGGATAAGAAGGATAGCAAAGTGAACAAAGGTATATGTGATATACATGTTATTGATGTGTACCTTACTAATGCTCGCAGTAGCACCTGGGTATTTGATACTGGTTCTGTTGCTAATATTTGCAACTTGAAACAGGGACTACGGATTAAGCGAAGATTAGCTAAGGACGAGGTGACGATGCGCGTAGGAAATGGTTCCAAAGTCGATGTGATCGCGGTCGGCACGCTACCTCTACATCTACCATCGGGATTAGTTTTAGACCTAAATAATTGTTATTTGGTGCCAACGTTGAGCATGAACATTATATCTGGATCTTGTTTGATGCGAGACGGTTATTCATTTAAATCAGAGAATAATGGTTGTTCTATTTATATGAGTAATATCTTTTATGGTCATGCACCCTTGAAGAGTGGTCTATTTTTATTGAATCTCGATAGTAGTGGTACACATATTCATAGTGTTGAAACCAAAAGATGCAGAGTTGATAATGATAATGCAACTTATTTGTGGCACTGCCGTTTAGGTCATATCGGTGTAAAGCGCATGAAGAAACTCCATACTGATGGGCTTTTGGAATCACTTGATTATGAATCACTTGGTACTTGCGAACCGTGCCTTATGGGCAAGATGACTAAAACGCCGTTCTCCTGTACTATGGAGAGAGCAACGGATTTGTTGGAAATCATACATACAGATGTATGTGGTCCAATGAATGTTGAGGCTCGTGGCGGATATCGTTATTTTCTCACCTTCACAGATGATTTAAGCAGATATGGGTATATCTACTTAATGAAACACAAGTCTGAAATATTTGAAAAGTTCAAAGAATTTCAGAGTGAAGTGGAAAATCATCGTAACAAGAAAATAAAGTTTCTACGATCTGATCGTAGAGGAGAATATTTGAGTTACGAGTTTGGTCTACACTTGAAACAATGCGGGATAGTCTCGCAACTCACGCCACCTGGAACACCACAACGAAATGGTGTGTCTGAACATCGTAATCATACTTTACTTGATATGGTACGATCTATGATGTCTCTTACTGATCTACCGCTATCGTTTTGGGGTTATGCTTTAGAGACGGCCGCATTCACGTTAAATAGGGCACCATCAAAATCCGTTGAGACGACGCCTTATGAACTGTGGTTTGGCAAGAAACCAAAGTTGTCATTTCTTAAAGTTTGGGGCTGCGATGCTTATGTGAAGAAACTTCAACCAGATAAGGTCGAACCCAAATTGGAGAAATGTGTCTTCATAGGATACCCAAAGGAGACTATTGGGTACACCTTCTATCACAGATCTGAGGGCAAGATTTTCGTTGCTAAATTCGGAACCTTTCTAGAGAAGGAGTTTCTCTCGAAAGAAGTGAGTGGGAGGAAAGTAGAACTTGACGAGACAACTGTATCTACTCCCTTATTGGAAAGTAGTTCATCACAAGAACCGGTTCCTGTGACAACTACACCAATCAGTGAGGAAGCTAATGATATTGATCATGAAACTTCAGAACAAGTTTCTACAGAACCTCGTAGGTCTACCAGAGTAAGATCCGCACCAGAGTGGTACGGTAATCCTATTCTGGAAGTCATGTTACTTGACCATGATGAACCTACGAACTATGAGGAAGCGATGATGAGCCCAGATTCCGCAAAATGGCTAGAGGCCATGAAATCTGAGATGGGATCCATGTATGAAAACAAAGTACGGACTTTGGTTGACTTGCCCGATGATCGGCAAGCTATTGAGAATAAATGGATCTTTAAGAAGAAGACCGACGTTGATGGTAATGTAACCGTTTATAAAGCTCGACTTGTTGCGAAAGGTTTTCGACAAGTTCAAGGGGTTGACTACGATGAGACTTTCTCACCCGTAGCGATGCTTAAGTCTGTCCGAATCATGTTAGCTATTGCTGCATTTCATGATTATGAAATTTGGCAAATGGATGTCAAGACTGCATTCTTGAATGGATTTCTAGAAGAAGAGTTGTATATGATGCAGCCGGAAGGTTTTGTTGATCCAAAAGGTGCTAACAAAGTGTGCAAGCTCCAGCGTTCCATTTATGGACTGGTGCAAGCATCTCGGAGTTGGAATAAACGCTTTGATAGTGTGATCAAAGCATATGGTTTTATACAGACTTTTGGAGAAGCCTGTATTTACAAGAAGGTGAGTGGGAGCTCTGTAGCATTTCTAATTTTATATGTAGATGACATATTGTTAATTGGAAGTGATATAGAATTTCTGGATAGCATAAAGGGATACTTGAATAAAAGTTTTTCAATGAAAGACCTTGGAGAAGCTGCTTATATATTGGGAATCAAGATCTATAGAGATAGATCAAGACGCTTAATAGGACTTTCACAAAGCACATAACTTGACAAAATTTTGAAAAAGTTCAAAATGGATCAGGCAAAGAAAGGATTCTTGCCTGTGCTACAAGGTGTGAAGTTGAGTCAAACTCAATGCCCGACCACAGCAGAAGATAGAGAGAAAATGAAAGATGTTCCCTATGCTTCAGCCATAGGCTCTATCATGTATGCAATGATGTGTACCAGACCTGACGTATGCTTAGCAAGAAGCTTGGCAGGAAGGTACCAAAGTAATCCAGGAGTGGATCACTGGACAGCGGTCAAGAACATCATGAAATACCTGAAAAGGACTAAGGATATGTTTCTTGTATATGGAGGTGACAAAGAGCTAGTCGTAAAAGGTTATGTCGATGCAAGCTTTGACACTGATCCGGACGATTCTAAATCGCAAACCGGATATGTGTTTATATTAAACGGTGGAGCTGTAAGTTGGTGCAGTTCTAAACAAAGCATCGTGGCGGGATCTACATGTGAAGCGGAGTACATAGTTGCTTCTGAAGCAGCGAATGAAGGAGTCTGGATGAAGGAGTTCATTTCCGATCTAGGTGTCATACCTAGTGCATCGGGACCAATGAAGATCTTCTGTGACAATACTGGTGCAATTGCCTTGGCAAAGGAATCCAGATTTCACAAGAGGACCAAGCACATCAAGAGACGCTTCAATTCCATTCGGGACCAAGTCCAAGTGGGAGACATAGAGATTTGCAAGATACATACGGATCTGAATGTTGCAGACCCGTTGACTAAGCCTCTCTCACGAGCAAAGCATGATCAGCACCAAGACTCCATGGGTGTTAGAATCATTACTATGTAATCTAGATTATTGACTCTAGTGCAAGTGGGAGACTGAAGGAAATATGGCCTAGAGGCAATAATAAAGTTATTATTTATTTCCTCATATCATGATAAATGTTTATTATTCATCCTAGAATTGTATTAACCGGAAACATGATACATGTGTGAATACATAGACAAACATATAGTCACTAGTATGCCTCTACTTGACTAGCTCCTTAATCAAAGATGGTTATGTTTCCTGACCATAGACATGTGTTGTCATTTGATTAATGGGATCACATCATTAGGAGAATGATGTGATTGACATGACCCATCCCGTTAGCTTAGCACTTGATCGTTTAGTATTCTGCTATAGCTTTCTTCATGACTTATACATGTTCCTGTAACTATGAGAATTATGCAACTCCCGTTTACCGGAGGAACACTTTGGGTACTACCAAACGTCACAACATAACTGGGTGATTATAAAGGAGTACTACAGGTGTCTCCAAAGGTACATGTTGAGTTGGAATATTTCGAGATTAGGTTTTGTCACTCTGATTGTCGGAGAGGTATCTCTGGGCCCTCTCGGTAATACTCATCACTTAAGCCTTGCAAGCATTATAACTAATGAGTTAGTTATGAGATGACGTATTACAGAACAAGTAAAGAGACTTGCCGGTAACGAGATTGAACTAGGTATTGGATACCGACGATCAAATCTCGGGCAAGTAACATACCGATGACAAAGGGAACAATGTATGTTGTTATGCGGTTTGACCGATAAAGATCTTCGTAGAATATGTAGGAACCAATATGGGCATCCAGGTCCCGCTATTGGTTATTGACCGAGAATGGTTTTAGGTCATGTCTACATAGTTCTCGAACCCATAGGGTCCGCACGCTTAACGTTTCGATGACAGTTTTATTATGAGTTTATAAGTTTTGATGTACCGAAGTTTGTTCGGAGTCCCGGATGTGATTACGGACATGACGAGGAGTCTCGGAATGGTCGAGACATAAAGATTGATATATTGGAAGCCTATGTTTGGACATCGGAATGGTTCCGGGTGAAATCGGCATTTTACCGGAGTACCGGGAGGTTACCGGAACCCCCCGGGGGGTTAATGGGCCTACATGGGCCAAGAGGGAGAAGAGGGAAGGAGCCAGGAGGGGGCTGCGCGCCCCTCCCCCTCCTAGTCCGAATAGGACAAGGGAAGGGGGGCGGCGCCCCCCCTTTCCTTCCCCTCTTCCTCCTCTTTCCCCCCTTCTCCTACTCCTACTTGGAAAGAGGGAGTCCTACTCCCGGTGGGAGTAGGACTCCCCCCCTTGGTGCGCCCTCTAGGCCGGCCGCCTCCTCCCCCTTGGCTCCTTTATATACGGGGGCAAGGGGGCACCCTAGAACACACAAGTTGATCTACGGATCGTTCCTTAGCCGTGTGCGGTGCCCCCTTCCACCATATTCCACCTCGGTCATATCGTCGCGGAGTTTAGGCGAAGCCCTGCGCCGGTAGAACATCATCATCATCACCACGCCGTCGTGCTGACGGAACTCATCTCCGGAGCCTTTGCTGGATCGGAGGGCCAGAGATCGTCATCGAGCTGAACGTGTGCTGAACTCGGAGGCCCCGTACGTTCGGTGCTTGGATCGGTCGGATCGTGAAGACGTACGACTACATCAACCGCGTTGTGCTAACGGTTCCGCTTACGGTCTACGAGGGTACGTGGACGAACACTCTCCCCTCTCGTTGCTATATCATCACCATGATCTTGCGTGTGCGTAGGAAATTTTTTGAAATTACTACGTTCCCCAACACCCAAGGCTGCCGACGACCCCCCCAGTTCGACTACGGTGTTGACGACCCCCCCTTGCTAGAGCAACCAGGCAAGCCCCCCCCTTGATCACCAGATATCACCTATTCTTTTCTATACTGCTTGCATTAGAGTAGTATAGCATGTTACTGTTCGGTTACTCCTATTCTGTTGCATAGCCTGTCATTGTTGCTACAGTCATTGATACCTTACCCGCAATCCTAAATGCTTAGTATAGGATGCTAGTTTACCACCATGGGCCCTACCTTCTTGTTAGTCTGCCTTGCTATACTATTGGACCGTGATCACTCGGGAGGTGATCACGGGTATATACTATACATATATACATACTACAGATGGTGACTAAAGTCGGGTCTGCTCGAAGAGTACCCGCGAGTGATGCACGGATTGGGGGCTGAAAGGACCTTTGTCCCGACGGCCCTCTGTGTGGATCTTTGTGGCGGAGCGACAGGGCAGGTTGAGACCACCTAGGCGAGAGGTGGGCCTGGCCCTGGTCGGCGTCCGCGGTTGCTTCATAATAACACGCTTAACGAGATCTTGGTATTTGATCTAAGTTTGGCCATTTGGTCTATACGCACTAACCATCTATGCCGGAGTAGTTATGGGTATCCCGGCGTCGTGGTATCAGCCGAAGCCTTCGTGACATCAGCGACTGAGTGGCGCGCGTCGGATTGGACTGGAACACCACTAGGCTAGGTCTGCTTCCGGCCACGTTCGCAACGTGCAGGTGTGCAAAGGGCGATGGGCCCAGACCCCTGCGCCATAGGAGTTAGATCGGCGTGCTGACCTCTCTGTTGTGCCTAGGTGGGGATGCGACGTGTTGATCTTTCGAGGCCGGGCATGACCCAGGAAAGTGTGTCCGGCCAAATGGGATCGAGCGTGTTGGGTTATGTGGTGCACCCCTGCAGGGAAGTTTATCTATTCGAATAGCCGTGTCCCTCGGTAAAAGGACGACCCGGAGTTGTACCTTGACCTTATGATAACTAGAACCGGATACTTAATAAAACACACCCTTCCAAGTGCCAGATACAACCCGGTGATCGCTCTCTAACAGGGCGACGAGGAGAGGATCGCCGGGTAGGATTATGCTATGCGATGCTACTTGGAGGACTTCAGTCTACTCTCTTCTACATGCTGCAAGACGGAGGCTGCCAGAAGCGTAGTCTTCGACAGGATTAGTTATCCCCCTCTTATTCTGGCATTCTGCAATTCAGTCCACTGATATGGCCCTTTACACATATACCCATGCATATGTAGTGTAGCTCCTTGCTTGCGAGTACTTTGGATGAGTACTCACGGTTGCTTTCTCCCCCCTTTCCCCCTTTCCTTTCTTTCTGGTTGTCGCAACCAGATGCTGGAGTCCAGGAGCCAGACGCCACCGTCAACGACGACTCCTACTACATCGGAGGTGCCTACTACTACATGCAGGACGCTGACGACGACCAGGAGTAGTTTAGGAGGATCCCAGGCAGGAGGCATGCGCCTCTTTCGATCTGTATCCCAGTTTGTGCTAGCCTTCTTAAGGCAAAATTGTTTAACTTATGTCTGTACTCAGATATTGTTGCTTCCGCTGACTCGTCTATGATCGAGCACTTGTATTCGAGCCCTCGAGGCCCCTGGCTTGTATTATGATGCTTGTATGACTTATTTTATTTTTAGAGTTGTGTTGTGATATCTTCCCGTGAGTCTCTGATCTTGATCGTATACGTTTGCGTGTATGATTAGTGTACGATTAAATCGGGGGCGTCACACGCCGCCCTAGCCGTATCCCGACCGGCCTGTAACGCCGCCCTGGAAGAGGACGCCGGCATCGCCAAGGACTTCTCCCCTTCCATTTGAGCAGCACTTGCCGTAGCTGGTATCCGCCTCGAAGAAGGTCTCTCCCAAACCCTAGAAGCAGGAGTAGGGAACCCAATATCTGCCCAAAATTCTGCGGCAATCTCTTCGTCAGATTTTCGCCGGCGCAATACCGTAGAATTCTCGCCCGACGACGACTCATCTCGACCCTCATCCGGCTGCAGACATGTAAATCGCGAACCAGATCCCACCGCCGCCAATGCAGACCACCCCGGCGCCAAGGTAAGCCGCCGACGGGAGGAGATCCGCATCCGGCGGAAGGAGCAGCTCTTACCTTGAATATATATTTTCTTATAACATATTTGTATAGAGATTCTACCAAATAATAAATAGTCCGAGACTATGATATTACTACATGATACTATACATTATAAAGGCAAAGTATCAGACATGTATCATATGAATGATACACATGTATGATACTTCCCAGCGTGACCAACCTAAAAGAAATTACACCGGCACCCCCATAGTATAATTGGTACAGTGATGTTCTGGACATGAAAATAGCCTCTAGTGGCCCTCCCATTGGTTCAGAAGGTCTGAAAACTGCCCGGACACGTCCTAAAATGCTCACACACTCCGGCCACATAAGACTCCAAAGGCGAGCCCAACTTGTCATCAGAACAATGGTCGGTCTGTGGTATTTAATGGAGCCCACAATTTCTGCAGTTCTCCAAGCAGGTGCTGATGCTTCCCCACGTGTTGGCAGCATTGAACCGATGCGTCGCCCGGTTTTAAACGGTGGAACTAGCCCCCCTCCCCCCAAATCAACAACATAGACCCTTCATCTACCCTTATCGGCGCGATGTGTCGGATATTCAGCCTGCACCTCTTCATGCATCTCCCTCCACGGCTGGGCACCTTCGACTTTGACACCTCTACCTCTCCCTACCATGGCGCACAACAACGAGATCGGCGGCTCGAAATGCTAGAGGCAAAGTCTCGGCGTCGACAAGGCGAGGGATCTTGTTGAGCTCAACATCCTCGCGCCGCCCGACACACATGTGGCATTACTTTTATGCATCAACGTCATCAACGTCGACATGTTAATAACTTAATTTAAAATAAAATTAATCAAGATATCCGGGAAACAAATAACATAAATTCTAATTTTCTAAGAAAAAATAGAAAATTACTGAAAGTTTGGAAAAAAAAATCCATAACTATTTACTAAATCACTTACAGTATGAATACCAGAATAAAAAAACTTTTCACGCATTTCGGGACTTTTCCATACTAATTATGGGGATGGTTGTATCGGCTTTTCTCACGTTAAATGATCGCTACTACCAATTTTCTGAGAAGTAATAATATACAACCCTTTGGTATTTTCTAAACTTTTATCTAGTAAAGTCGTCAGTGTACAAACATTGAGATGGTTTCATGAAAAGAGATTTTCCCTAACAATAACTAGTTTCTTAGTCCTCCATGAGAAGATCTTGATAGGATTATTCTTTTCAGCGGGGAAGTGAAGTTCACATTGATAACAAAATATATGTGACGACTCGGTAAATATTGAATCTCAAGAAAGAAAGAAAGAAGAACAGGTAGAAATCATTACGGGACCTTTACTATAATAATTGGCAAAGTTTTAAATAGCGCGCTATAGCCCGAGTATAGCCTTTCGAGAGGCTCCGCGCTATGGCTAGAGCCTTTATAGGCTAAAATAATAATAGTCGCTAATAGCGCGGCTAAATGGATTTAGCCCCGACTTAGCCTCTTAGTGGCTATTTTCTCGCCTAGGGGCGCCAAAAATTGTGGCCCAAAATTTGACCGCACAGCCCAATTTCGTGGCCCAATTCGACAGCTATGCTAACCCTAACCCTCAAGTCTCCATTTTATTAGTTATATAATATTTGGACTGAATCATGTTATAAATTGATGCTACTTAAACTCATGCCTATTTGTATCTCTTATGTGACTATGTTATTACGTTATGCATTTGTGAATACTGATATATGTACGAATATATATATGCTGCCCAAATTTTGAATTTTTTACATTATTTAGCAAAAAAACGCTATATAGTATAGCCGGCTATAGCCTTCTGTAGCTGCTGAAATCGCCGGGACTAAATACAATAGCCCGCTATTTTAAACTTGTTATATTGGCCCAACTGATTGCGGAGATATTGTAACTCTGTATAGAAAAGATGAAGTGAAATAGAATCGTTGACATGGCTATTACTGTGCCCCAACTGGTGCAACCCCTTGAACCAAGGAGTGCCCCTCGGGGTTCAGCCGTGGTGTACTGTAAATAAGTAATGTTTGCTGAATGACATCTTGTGTGGTTTTGCAGCTTCAAGTGTGACCTAACTGGTTCAGTTAAACAGTACTGTCAAGTTGCTCTCCTGTACATGCTTGCAAAACTGGAGTAGATGTACTTGGTAAAACACATGTTTCGTGGTGAACTACTTTTCGGAAAATTCTCAGCTTCAGTGTGACAGTCATTAACTCGAATCACAGAGACACACCTGCATTTTGTTGCGGGTCTTTAATTTCAAGTTGCACATTACATTCCATGTCACCGGAGTTTTTTTTTTAAAGAATGTCACCAGAGATATGAAAATGAATGAATGCTCGAAAAGTCACCACGGTATGGTCATTCAGTTCTTCAGATATACTTCGTACCTTTTTTAACTCACACTACTAATCTTTGGTTGGAGATTCCATCCCTAATATTCTGTTGTAGATTTGTCATGTACATTATCCTTCAGTTCTTAACACTCTGGCCCTCGTAGCACAATCATATTTGAAAATCCTTCTCCGCTAAGCTTCTACCTTGCCATTCTATCTTTTTTGGGTACACATAATTAATTTCAACAGCAACAGCTCAACATTCCAGTAGCAA
The DNA here is from genome assembly GCF_018294505.1 of Triticum aestivum. Lineage (NCBI taxonomy): Eukaryota > Viridiplantae > Streptophyta > Magnoliopsida > Poales > Poaceae > Triticum > Triticum aestivum. Next base: position 151,197,956 of record NC_057795.1, on the reverse strand, counting down.
CAGCCAAAAACATTAAGACATCGGAAACTGAAGCGAATCCAACGCTCATCTTGATAGCAGTAACAGTAATGCAAGGGTGATATGGTCCCACAAGAGTACAAGACACAATTAAGCACATTTGCCAACCACAAGGAAAAGTAGTGAAAGCTGAAAGTTCAGTTGTGTTCTCTAACTGACAATCCATTTATTTGCTAGAGCTTTACGTTGCTAACTCAGCCCTGAAGTAACTTTGGCTTGCTTTCGCTGAAGCAAATACAACACTTGTCTGAGGCGGTCCTTAATACCACATAACTAACAGCAGCTGCTCAGCTGCACCTTCCTCATCTTGATGTGATCTCACTGTTCCAAGCAAAACAAGACAAGGATCAAGATCTAGAAAACTCACTATACAGTGAAAGTCAAACATTTAAACTCAAGATGACAAAAACTGTTCCAGTACATGCAGTAAATAGATTGATACTCAGAAGGGACTTATTTACAGTCTAGACACCCAAACGTACAAAATGGTCACGGAAGATTGGATGTCATGTGTTATAACAGGAAAAAATTCATGTGATATGTCTAAATAAAAAAAATGTATAATCATAAGCATGCCAGTGTAGAATGTCCCATCCATAATTTAAATCTGTGAGAGCATGCTCCAGCAAATTTAACTCTGTTATCCAACATACAAAATATACAAAGTTCTAAAACTCTGAAACATAATAACTTGAGGATAACAATTGAAGTGCTCACCCATACCCCTCTAATTTCTCTCTAAATCATCAAACAGGCATGTGAGCGGCAACTCACTCCATCAAAGTTATTTCTATTATAGAATATACTGAATAAACTAAATATTAAAAATGCAAGACATTACAGCTTGAGGAGCGCACTTCAAATGCTGACCCATATCCCTCTAATTTATCTTATCTATCCCCAATCCCTATTGTCCTTCTCAATTTCCCTATCATGCACCTATGCATATGGGACATCCTTCCCGTGAAACTGCGGTATTATAGTGAATGCTTCTCCTCTAAGGTAACTCCAATATAAACAACTTCTATCACTTCCAAATAAAACGAATTTTAGTCGCATCACCCAAGGGGAAAAGGAAAACCTTGCAATATCGTCCTTGCGCATAGGGAATGTGGGAGGCCAGATCATAAAGAAAGGATGGATACGATGTAGTATACCCTCTCTTTCAATCCCATAAACTTTACGCAATGTCCTGCACTTAGTGTCCAAGTAGAGTATAGATCGTCCAATCTGCAAGAACACAAATCCAACATTGTTCCCCACTTGGTTTATAAGGAAAACATCAGTATGACAATTATCAAATGTGTGATCTGAGATCTTCAAATCAGCAAGCATCTCTCGCAAAAAAATGGTATCCTCCAGCGACTATTTTTCCCTCTTGTGCAGCCAAATGTCAAGTTGAAGCTTATTAGCACAAATAAGATATACACCCGAATCATCAGCAGAAGGTGACATATGGAGAAACCTGAGGTCGACAATTCGAAGACAAGAATGTTGCTCAAGGAGGCTATATAGATTTTATTGTCGATCTGATGTCTTAGTACCATGGATTATAATGGAGATGAGTACTAGTGAACGAGGTAGGCATGCACCAGGAACCATCTTGGAACTTATACACGTGCACCGTAGATTTTGTTAACATCCCGATAGACTCGAAGCACACATAGAAGTAGGACAAACGTTCACCTTCTTCCTTGAAGACAAGGTCACTCAAAGTGTAGAAACCGCCGTGCTGAAGTTGGCGAGTCGGGAGTTGTGGCAAGATATAAATTCCTCTATCAAGGTACAACCGTCTGTGCACTACTTCTATACATGAGGATGTCCTGCTGCAGATGAAGATGTTGCCGTTTCAACAGTCCACAATGTGAATTCTAATGCCCTTGTATGTGTCCAAGCTAAAGTTTGCATGGAGAATGACGGCGTCGAGCTCTAGGGGTTGTGGAAGCATCAGCACAAAGTTTGGAGGGTTATTATCGAACATACTTCTGACGTAGAATCCGAGGAGGCAGGGCGGGTGGAGCTTACGGAAGCGACAGAGGATAGCGGGGTCGGAGGCATGCCAAAGCCAGCGCTTGCAGAATAGGGAGGCGCAAATGAGGGTGGTGGGGAATCCGAGGCAGACGATGGTCTCAATGAGGAGGTTGTCGTCGTCGTCGAACACCTTGGATACCGGTTCAACGGGGATTGAGTAACACCGTCGCAGCCTCTTGGCATCCACATGTACCATGTGAGGAACGGGATCAAGCCTGTGGCATCAAACCTATGAAATTAATGAACTGGTTCCATTGATCAACGTGGTTGCAATACACATCGACTATAATCAACAAAGTGGTTCTTTAAAAAATGTGTATTGCAAATTAAAACATCCATCCAGCAGCCTAGAATATTTTGGAATTGTAAATTTTGCTATTTCATGGGCCTTCTGGTTATTGATGCGACATTTTTGATGCGACATAACTGGTGTCCGAAATCTGAACTACAAATTTTATTTGACAGACTAGCAAATAGGTGGCTGGAGAACACTGGCGGAGCTGTGTGTTGTTTGTGTGGTCAGTTGAAAACACAAAAATGAAGCACCATAGATGCTAGCTATTAATAAGTACTTCTGACCCCATTAGTAGCAGTTAATGACCTCACTGGTAATGCATGTCTACAGACTATGCTCCTGTACAATGGTGTCATCTGGATCGACATGGTCTAGCAAACATAATTTTTTTCCCTGATTTCTGCTATACTTTGTTTGCAAAATCTATTAAAATACTATATTGCAAAAGCATTTCTGAGACTCTGGAAAAACGAGTGCTGACAATGCTGTCATCCGGAACTAACACTGCTTATTCAATATAATTTTATTCACTGAAATGTAGCACAATAATTGTGCAAAATCTCACTAAAATGTTATGTGAAAACATTATCTGGGACAGAAACAGTGTAACCCAAAAATATTATAATAACATCCTTGAGACACGTCGGCTCATATAATTTTCTAAAGTAGAGTAAATATTAACAAAAAAATCATTAGCTAAAGCTAATGAATTGGAAGTATTAAACTTTACTGAGTTTGGGAAAGAGCATCAGCAAATCGTCTTTGGAACCTCCGTGCTCATTAACCTCTGTTGAGCAGTTCGTTTGGAACATTCTGATGATCGCAATTCGCAATGCTTGCAGCTTCAACAAGGAACAACTTAAATAGGCATCATGACAGTCAGGCGTCGAATCTTTGCAGACTTACAGGATTAGCTGCACAAAGTAAATATTCCTGTCAGTATGTGTCCTCAAATTAACAACCTAGCAATTTGTTAGAGCTGCACACTGCTAACTTTAGACTCGAGGCACATTGGAAACCCTGCTTTCACTGAAGTTCAACTTAACAGGTTACAGAGTTCTAGCTTAAAAGGTAGCACATCAAAACATCACAGCACAAACTGCAGATCTTCATGATGATTGCCGCGGCGGCAGCGTATCTTCATGATTATGGCTTCGAAAGTTGCTTGCATGCATCCACCGATCCCACAGGCTCATTGCTAACAAGAAAAGTGTTTGCAAATGGACAAGACGTTTAAAACAAAACAGCATACAGTTAAAAAAAAGAAAACAACATAGCTAGCAGGCAGCAGAACGTTGGAAGGATACAAGCACAAACATACATATAGGTCTTGTCAAACTGTCATAGAGTACCTAACCTAGTTACATAACTAGCTGGTAGATAGTGGAGTGTTTTGAGCTGCAACACCGTTAGGCTGGTAGCAGTTTTTTTCAAAACTAAAAGTACAAGTAGAGCAGGTTCTTCGAACCAAGACCTTATTCTTCTTCACATGGCGTCTTTTTTCCAAGCAAAACAGACCAAGAATCAGGGTAGAAATACTTAACCATGACAAGATCAAAACTACTGAACTGTAAAACAGATATCAAATATCACGCGATACTCAAGTCAAAGTACTAGATGAAGAGGCGCACCACAAGCAGTGAAAGTGTAAAGGCCACACCCTCCTCGCCTGGGTTATTACAACCATATTATGTAATTTCTCTTCTCATTTTCCTGTTGTATACAGCTAGCTAGATATTGAATAGGATGTTGTTTCTAGCATTTACTAGTTCTCTTCTGTCCAAGTACAACATAGAATTTAGTAAGTTGGCAGAGAGCACTAGCAATTGGACTAAATTTTAAAATCAAATGAATAATTACAAAAGTGCCAAAAGACTGTTTTTCAAGTAGAACACTGTTTTTCACTTATTCCACCTTAATTTGTACTGCTGGATATGCTCTACAGCAATGTGTTTTCCACATGATATTAACAGTAGGTCATCAATGTATACAAGGCTTGAGTGACTTCTAAAATATACAATATCCAAGCCTTCCGTGTCTTCTAAAATTTTATCTACCTACAAGGTTACCAACGTATAAACATCAAAATAAATGGCATAAAAACATACATTTGAGTATTGTTACTATCCATTGAATTACTTCCGGCAGATGCATAGTACTATCCGTACTACAAGGTAGCCACCTCCAATTTCTGTCTGTTCCATAAGAAATATGTTTTCCCTAAGATGAGAAGATCTTACTTCTCGTCGTCATAATATGCAAACTTCATAAATTAGGAAACAACACTTATGCTGAACTCAAGATTAATCTAACAACTTTTTTGTTGGGTATTTGTGGACAGTGCAATCTTCTACAGGCAGCGCTTTACAAATGTGGTTTTTCAGAGGTACATTATAGATTTAAGCAAACAATAGGCCGACTGAAAAAGAATTCAGGATGCCTGAGGAGCAATAATTAGGCAAACAATTGCTTCAGGGCCCTAACTAGCTAAGTGAGGAATCCATCCATCCAGCACAGAAATTGGACGAAAAAATGGATCTTACTCTTGGGGAATCGGAGCAGGATCCGGTATCCACCTCCCGCTGAGCACGCTCTCCTGGCTCCACATGTAAAAGCTACGGCTCAGTTACGTGGGGAAATCAAGCTAGGGTTTCCATTGAGGAAATAGATGAAAGGAAATAGAGAAAAAACCAGGGCATCGAGAAGGACAGGAGGGAGAATGGGTGTCCTGACCGTGAATCGCCGGTCCCTGCCGGAAACGGTGAGCTCTACGGTCACCACCGCCGGCGGAGGTGCTCCTCTCTCTCTGTCGGTCGGGTGAGACTGGTAGTAGGGCGAGCTGGGTGAAATGGACGGGATATTCTCTAAGGGCATGTACAATGGTTCTATCTTAGCAATGCCACGTAGGATAAATGATGAGGTGGATGAAAGAGAAATCATAAGAGAAGGCTTATCTTCTCTTAATTAAGAGAAGGCAAGAGATGATCTCTTAGCATAATATGTCTCATCACAATTTTAGGAATAACTAGTTATTGATGATAAGGCTAAAAAATGACCCATTGTAGACATGTTTTTTTGTCATCTCTAAATTACATGCAAGATTTAAGATAAGACTACCTTATCGACCATTGTACATGCCAAATGGGAGCTCCTAGTCAGCGCTGCAGGCGCCCGTTAACGAGCTGGCGCCTGCAGCGTCGCTGGTATGGGCCGGCCCATCTCGCGCTTGTTGAAGTGAAAAAACAACATCTCGCGCTTGTTGAAGTGAAAAAACAACAAAAACTGAGGATCGACGGGGATTCGAACTCACGATCGCGTTGTTGCGAATCCACCTCACTAACCACTTGACCAAACTAACTTTGAAGTCTACTACCAGAAAACAGTTCTAGTTAACCGCTTCGCGCATTTAAAATTAATATATAATTAATACAAATTATCTCAAAAAATAAAACGTAAATTCGAAAAAAGTTCATCAAATTTAAGAAAAGTTCAAAATAATGAAAAAGGCTCATTGGTTTTCAAAGAAAAGTTCATTCAATTCAAAAAAAGTTCACCAAATTCGAAGAAAGTTCATCGGATTCAAAAAAAAGTTCATCGCATTCGAAAAAAAGTTCATCGGCTTTTGAAAAAAGTTCATCAAATTTGAAAAAAAAATTCATTAGATTCAAAAAAAATTCATCGGTTTTGAAAAAAGTTCATCGAAATCGAAAAAAGTTCATCGGTTTTGAAAAAAGTTCATCGAATTCGAAAAAAGTTCATCAAAATTGAAAAAGTTCATCAGATTTTGAAAAAAAAATCAATCAAGTTGGCCAAAAGAATAGAAAACCGAACAAAAAAGTTCCAAATAAAAAGAAAATGGAAAAGGAGAAAAAAGGGAAGGACATAGAAGAAAAACGTGAAGAAGGGCAATTGTGCACAAGATATGATTGCAGTCTAGTGGTTAGTGCAGTACCTCTCGAGCAGGAGGTCGCTGGTTCGATCCTCCGCACCTCCTTTTTTCTTTTTAGAAAGCAGGTAAGAGGTAGCAAGATGGGCCGAGCCCAATTCGGTGCGCCGGTTGGCGAACCGGCGCATATGCGCCAAATAGGATATACCCCAGCGAATCAACCTGTGGTTGAGTTGGTTAGGTGGAGAGTGGTATCCTCAACCCACCAGGGTTCAAATCCTGGTGCTCGCATTATTCCTGGATTTATTTCAGGATTTTCGGCGATGCGCTTTCAATGGGAGGAGAGGCTCAGTCTCTCAGAGGTGCTCATAGGTGTAGGGTGTGCATGTGTGCGTTCATAAGGGTGAGTGTATGCGCGTGTATATGAACGCTTGTGTCTGTACTGATGCTAAAAAAAAGAGATAGAGAGCCAGCGGCACCGAGCCAGGGAATGGAAGACGTGCAAGATGGGCCGAGCCCAATTCGGTGCGCCTGCAGGCGCTGGTTGGCGAACCGGCGCATATGCGCCAAATAGGATATACCCCAGCGAATCAACCTGTGGTTGAGTTGGTTAGGTGGACAGTGGTATCCTCAACCCACCAGGGTTCAAATCCTGGTGCTCGCATTATTCCTGGATTTATTTCAGGATTTTCGGCGATGCGCTTTCAATGGGAGGAGAGGCTCAGTCTCTCAGAGCTGCTCATAGGTGTAGGGTGTGCATGTGTGCGTTCAAAAGGATGAGTGTATGCGCGTGTATATGAACGCTTGTGTCTGTACTGATGCTAAAAAAAGAGACAGAGAGCCAGCGACACCGAGCCAGGGAACGGAAGACGTGCGTTCATGCGATCCCTTATCCCTGCAATCGATGTGACTCTAGCATGAGCAGAAAAGCGCACTGGCGCACTGCGGCGCTGCGCATGGTCACGGTCGGCCGTTCGATGATCAATTATTTTATTCCAGCCAACGAGGTAGCGAGCCAGAGCGATCGATGTTTATTTTTTTCTTAGAAAACACCCAACGATCGACGTAGTCTGCGCCTGTGCCTAGACGTGCCTACTCGGGCCAGCTGCGTTGGCGTGCTAAATGGGCTGCCGTGCCAGCCCGTTTAGCGAGGGGGGCGTGCCTGGGCCACAGAGGTCAGCACGCGTGCCGGCCCGGCACGACACGATTACTTAGCGTGCCTGAATGGGTCGTGCCGTGCGTGCATGCGATCCCTTATCCCTGCAATTGATGTAACTCTAGCATGAGCAGAAAAGCGCACTGGCGCACTGCGGCGCTGCGCATGGTCACGGTCGGCCGTTCGATGATCAATTATTTTATTCCAGCCAACGAGGTAGCGAGCCAGAGCGATCGATGTTTATTTTTTTCTTAGAAAACACCCAACGATCGACGTAGTCTGCGCCTGTGCCTAGACGTGCCTACTCGGGCCAGCTGCGTTGGCGTGCTAAATGGGCCGCCGTGCCAGCCCGTTTAGCGAGGGGGGCGTGCCTGGGCCAGAGAGGTCAGCACGCGTGCCGGCCCGGCACGGCACGATTACTTAGCGTGCCTGAATGGGCCGTGCCGTGCCTGGCCCGTTTAAATCAGGTCGAGCTGTGCCATGCCGGGCCGGCCCATTTGGCCAGGTATGCATACAGCTGCCGTTGTGTGTTTTTTTGTTAGGTGTAGCTGCCGTTGTGTGTGAACCAGAGTTTTGCGCTGCGCTGCGAGCTGGAGTAGAGTGGTGGATTGAAGACAGAGTAGCCTCCTTGCAAAAACTAATATACAGAGTAGCCTAATCAAAGCCCAATTGAAGCCCAGAGCGCAGGTGCTTTTCTGGCCCATAGCGCATATGGACCATGAAGTACATCACAATTCTTTGTCTCAAAAGAAAGTACATCACAATTCTTTTTTCATAAGAGCATCTTTAGCGGTGGCGCTAAAATAGAAAAACCGCCGATTCACGGCGCACGGGGCAAAAACGGAGGCTCCAGCGGACGCGCCAAAACTCGGCGCACAAAAATAATCTGCCAGCGCATGGAGAAAAGCTGGAGCCGGCGCCAAGAATCTTGTGCCTCCCCTTCCGCGCGCTGGACGGCCCAGCTCGCACGCGAACTCCCAACCGTCGTGTGAATATTCAGCGCGCGCCCGCAGCAGTTTCCATTCCAAGTCCTCCCCTCTCCTCTGGCGCCTGAATCCCCCACCGCCGCGCTACCGCGTCGGCCCAGCTATTCGCTCGGCGCGCGCAGCTCCGACGACGCCTAGATGGCCGTGTCGCAGCGGTAGAAAGCGCCCCCGCCAGCGACGGTCCCAGAATCACCTCCCTGCCACCGAAGCTTCCCGCCACCTCCGCCGCTGATTCAAGCATGCGTGCGCGCGGGCGCCCGGCGACAGCATATCAACCCACCGCGCGCACAGTGTTCAATGGAATTCCTCAAAGATACTTGTCGGCGTCGAATTGCTCCTTTCTATTTATTTCATGATTGTTATTTGTAGTTTTGCTTCAATAAGCAGCATTTTTTTGTAGATGAGTTCATCTTATGATTATGATTCGTCCGATGAAGAATGGTACCTCGAAGAGGAGGATGATATAGCCATTCTTTTGGCAGTGCACGCCAACAAGAGGCCAAGACATGGCAGGTCTACTACCGGTAGAGAGAGGTGTTGTATCCATGGGATTGGGTAGGCTAGATCAATCGATGGTCTTACCTTCACTTGTGGCTCGAGGAGGTCCCGGTACCGGCCATGCTGACGGTGGCCAGTGATGGCAGAGAGTAGCGATGGCGGTGCTTCCCGTCAGCACTGCACTAACCCTAGATCGGTAGGGCGTGTAGGTGGGGTGTACGGTGAAGGAAATATGCCCTAGAGGCAATAATAAAGTTATTATTTATTTCCTCATATCATGATAAATGTTTATTATTCATGCTAGAATTGTATTAACCGGAAACATGATACATGTGTGAATACATAGACAAACATATAGTCACTAGTATGCCTCTACTTGACTAGCTCGTTAATCAAAGATGGTTATGTTTCCTAACCATAGACATGTGTTGTCATTTGATTAGTGGGATCACATCATTAGAAGAATGATGTGATTGACATGACCCATTTCGTTAGCCTAGCACTTGATCGTTTAGTATACTGCTATTGCTTTCTTCATGACTTATACATGTTCCTGTAACTATGAGAATTATGCAACTCCCGTTTACCGGAGGAACACTTTGGGTACTACCAAACGTCACAACGTAACTGGGTGATTATAAAGGAGTACTACAGGTGTCTCCGAAGGTACATGTTGAGTTGGCGTATTTCAAGATTAGGTTTTGTCACTCCGATCGTCGGAGAGGTATCTCTGGGCCCTCTCGGTAATGCACATCATTATAAGCCTTGCAAGCAATGTGACCAATGAGTTGGTTACGAGATGATGCATTACAGAACGAGTAAAGAGACTTGCCGGTAACGAGATTGAACTAGGTAGTGGATACCGACGATCAAATCTCGGGCAAGTAACATACCGATGACAAAGGGAACAACATATGTTGTTATGCGGTTTGATCGATAAAGATCTTCGTAGAATATGTAGGAACCAATATGGGCATCCAGGTCCTGCTATTGGTTATTGACCGAGAATAGTTCTAGGTCATGTCTACATAGTTCTCGAACCCGTAGGGTCCGCACGCTTAACGTTATGATGATAGTTTTATTATGAGTTTATAAGTTTTGATGTACCGAAGTTTGTTCGGAGTCCCGGATGTAATCACGGACATGACGAGGAGTCTCAAAATGTTCGAGACATAAAGATCGATATATTGGAAGCCTATATTTGGACATCGGAATCGTTCCGGGTGAAATCGGCATTTTACCGGAGTACCGGGAGGTTACCGGAACCCCCTGGGGGGTTATTGGGCCTACATGGGCCTCGAGGGAGAAGTGGGAAGGAGGCAGGTGGGGGCCACGCGCCTCTCCCCTTCCTAGTCCGAATAGGACAAGGGAAGGGGGGCGGCGCCCCCCCTTTCCTTCCCCTCTTCCTCCTCTTTCCTCCTTCTCCTATTCCAACTAGGAAAGAAGGGAGTCCTACTCCCGGTGGGAGTAGGACTCCCCCCTTGGCGCGCCCTCCTTGGCCGGCCGCCTCCTCCTCCCTGGCTCCTTTATATACGGGGGCGGGGGGGGGGCACCCCATAGACACACAAGTTGATCTACGGATCGTTCCTTAGTCGTGTGCGGTGCCCCCCTCCACCATATTCCACCTCGGTCATATCGTCGCGGAGTTTAGGCAAAGCCCTGCGCCGGTAGAACATCATCATCGTCACCACGCCGTCGTGCTGACGGAACTCATCTCCGGAGCTTTGCTGGATCGGAGCCCGGAGATCGTCATCGAGCTGAACGTGTGCTGAACTCGGAGGTGCTGTACGTTCGGTGCTTGGATCGGTCCGATCGTGAAGACATACGACTACATCAACCGCTTGTGCTAACGCTTCCGCTTACGGTCTACGAGGGTACGTGGACGAACACTCTCCCCTCTCATTGCTATGCCATCACCATGATCTTGCGTGTGCGTAGGAAAATTTTGAAATTACTACGTTCCCCAACAGTGGCATCCGAGCCTAGGTTTTATGCGTTGATGTTATATGCACGAGTAGAACACAAGTGAGTTGTGGGCGATACAAGTCATACTGCTTACCAGCATGTCATACTTTGGTTCGGCAGTATTGTGAGATGAAGCCGCCCGGACCGACATTCCGCGTACGCTTACGCGAGACTGGTTTCACCGTTACGAGCACTCGTGCTTAAAGGTGGCTGGCGGGTGTCTGTCTCTCTCACTTTAGCTGAATCGAGTGTGGCTACGCCCGGTCCTTGCGAAGGTTAAAACAGCACCAACTTGACGAACTATCGTTGTGGTTTTGATGCGTAGGTAAGAACGGTTCTTGCTAAGCCCGTAGCAGCCACGTAAAATTTGCAACAACAAAGTAGAGGACGTCTAACTTGTTTTTGCAGGGCATGTTGTGATGTGATATGGTCAAGACGTGATGCTATATTTTATTGTATGAGATGATCATGTTTTGTAACCGAAGTTATCGGCAACTGGCAGGAGCCATATGGTTATCGCTTTATTGTATGAAATGCAAACGCCCTGTAATTGCTTTAGTTTATCACTAAGCGGTAGCGATAGTCGTAGAAGCAATAGATGGCGTAACGATAACGATGCTACGATGGAGATCAAGGTGTCGCGCCGGTGACGATGGTGATCACGATGGTGCTTCGAAGATGGAGATCACAAGCACAAGATGATGATGGCCATATCATATCACTTATATTGATTGCATGTGATGTTTATCCTTTATGCATCTTATCTTGCTTTGATTGACGGTAGCATTTTAAGATGATCTCTCACTAAATAATCAAGAAGTGTTCTCCCTGAGTATGCACCGTTGCGAAAGTTCTTCGTGCTGAGACACCACGTGATGATCGGGTGTGATAGGCTCTACGTTCAAATACAACGGGTGCAAAATAGTTGCACACGCGGAATACTCAGGTCATACTTGACGAGCCTAGCATATACAGATATGGCCTCGGAAGACGGAGACCGAAAGGTCGAACGTGAATCATATAGTAGATATGATCAATATAGTGATGTTCACCATTGAAACTACTCCATCTCACGTGATGATCGGACATGGTTTAGTTGATTTGGATCACGTGATCACTTAGATGACTAGAGAGATGTCTGTCTAAGTGGGAGTTCTTAAGTAATATGATTAATTGAACTTAAATTTATCATGAACTTAGTACCTGATAGTATTTTGCTTGTCTATGTTTGTTTGTAGATAGATGGCTCGTGCTGTTGTTCCGTTGAATTTTAATGCGTTCCTTGAGAAAGCAAAGTTGAAAGATGATGGTAGCAATTACACGGACTGGGTCCGTAACCTGAGGATTATCCTCATTGCTGCACAGAAAAGTTACGTCCTGGAAGCACCGCTGGGTGCCAGGCCTACTGCTGATGCAACTGACGATGTTAAGAACGTCTGGCAGAGCAAAGCTGATGACTACTCGATAGTTCAGTGTGCCATGCTTTACGGCTTAGAAACGAGCCTTCAACGATGTTTTGAATGTCATGGAGCATATGAGATGTTCTAGGAGTTGAAGTTAATATTTCAAGCAAATGCCCGGATTGAGAGATATGAAGTCTCCAATAAGTTCTATAGCTGCAAGATGGAGGAGAATAGTTCTGTCAGTGAACACATACTCAAAATGTCTGGGTATAATAATCACTTGATTCAACTAGGAGTTAATCTTCCTGATGATAGTGTCATTGACAGAATTCTCCAATCACTGCCACCAAGCTACAAGAGCTTCATGATGAACTATAACATGCAAGGGATGAACAAGACTATTCCCGAGCTCTTCGCAATGCTAAAAGCTGCGGAGGTAGAAATAAAGAAGGAGCATCAAGTGTTGATGGTTAACAAGACCACCAGTTTCAAGAAAAAGGGCAAAGGGAAGAAGAAGGGGAACTTCAAAAAGAACGGCAAGCAAGTTGCTGCTCAAGAGAAGAAACCCAAGTCTGGACCTAAGCCTGAAACTGAGTGCTTCTACTGCAAGCAGACTGGACACTGGAAGCGGAACTACCCCAAGTATTTGGCGGATAAGAAGGATGGCAAAGTGAACAAAGGTATATGTGATATACATGTTATTGATGTGTACCTTACTAATGCTCGCAGTAGCACCTGGGTATTTGATACTGGTTCTGTTGCTAATATTTGCAACTCAAAACAGGGACTACGGGTTAAGCGAAGATTGGCTAAGGACGAGGTGACGATGCGCGTGGGAAATGGTTCCAAAGTCGATGTGATCGCGGTCGGCACGCTACCTCTACATCTACCATCGGGATTAGTTTTAGACCTAAATAATTGTTATTTGGTGCCAGCGTTGAGCATGAACATTATATCTGGATCTTGTTTGATGCGAGACGGTTATTCATTTAAATCTGAGAATAATGGTTGTTCTATTTATATGAGTAATATCTTTTATGGTCATGCACCTTTGAAGAATGGTCTATTTTTATTGAATCTCGATAGTAGTGATACACATATTCATAGTGTTGAAACCAAAAGATGCAGAGTTGATAACGATAGTGCAACTTATTTGTGGCACTGCCGTTTAGGTCATATTGGTGTAAAGCGCATGAAGAAACTCCATATTGATGGGCTTTTGGAATCACTTGATTATGAATCACTTGGTACTTGCGAACCGTGCCTCATGGGCAAGATGACTAAAACGCCGTTCTCCGGAACTATGGAGCGAGCAACTAATTTGTTGGAAATCATACATACTGATGCTTGTGGTCCAATGAATGTTGAGGCTCGCGGCGGGTATCGTTATTTTCTCACCTTCACAGATGATTTGAGCAGATATGGGTATATCTACTTAATGAAACACAAGTCTAAAACATTTGAAAAGTTCAAAGAATTTCAGAGTGAAGTGGAAAATCATCGTAACAAGAAAATAAAGTTTCTACGATCTGATCGTGGAGGAGAATATTTGAGTTACGAGTTTGGTCTGCACTTGAAACAATGCGGAATAGTTTCGCAACTCACGCCACCCGGAACACCACAACGAAATGGTGTGTCTGAACGTCGTAATCGTACTTTACTTGATATGGTGCGATCTATGATTTTTCTTACTGATTTACCGCTATCGTTTTGGGGTTATGCTTTAGAGACGGCCGCATTCACGTTAAATAGGGCACCATCAAAATCCGTTAAGACGATGCCTTATGAACTGTGGTTTGGCAAGAAACCAAAGTTGTCGTTTCTTAAAGTTTGGGGCTGCGATGCTTATGTGAAGAAACTTCAACCAGATAAGCTCGAACCCAAATCGGAGAAATGTGTCTTCATAGGATACCCAAAAGAAACTATTGGGTACACCTTCTATCACAGATCTGAGGGCAAGATTTTCGTTGCTAAAATTGGATCCTTTCTAGAGAAGGAGTTTCTCTCGAAAGAAGTGAGTGGGAGGAAAGTAGAACTTGATGAGATAACTGTATATACTCCCTTATTGGAAAGTAGTTCATCGCAGGAACCGGTTCCTGTGACAACTACACCAATTAGTGAGGAAGCTAGTGATATTGATCATGAAACTTCAAATCAAGTTTCTACTGAACCTCCTAGGTCTACCAAAGTAAGATCCGCACCAGAGTGGTACGGTAATCCTATTCTGGAAGTCATGTTACTTGACCATGATGAACCTACGAACTATGAGGAAGCGATGATGAGCCCAGATTCCGCAAAATGGTTAGAGGCCATGAAATCTGAGATGGGATCCATGTATGAAAAGAAAGTATGGACTTTGGTTGACTTGCCCGATGATCGGCAAGCCATTGAGAATAAATGGATCTTTAAGAAGAAGACTGATGCTGATGGTAATGTAACTATCTATAAAGCTCGACTTGTTGCAAAAGGTTTTCGACAAGTTCAAGGAGTTGACTACGATGAGACTTTCTCACCCGTAGCGATGCTTAAGTCTGTCCGAATCATGTTAGCTATTGCTGCATTTCATGATTATGAAATTTGGCAAATGGATGTCAAAACTGCATTCTTGAATGGATTTCTGGAAGAAGAGTTGTATATGATGCAGCCAGAAGGTTTTGTTGATCCAAAAAGTGCTAACAAAGTGTGCAAGCTCCAGCGTTCCATTTATGGACTGGTGCAAGCATCTCGGAGTTGGAATAAACGCTTTGATAGTGAGATCAAAGCATATGGTTTTATACAGACTTTTGGAGAAGCCTGTATTTACAAGAAAGTGAGTGGGAGCTCTATAGCATTTCTGATATTATATGTAGATGACATATTATTAATTGGAAATGATATAAAATTTCTGGGTAGCATAAAGGGATAATTGAATAAAAGTTTTTCAATGAAAGACCTCGGTGAAGCTGCTTACATATTGGGCATCAAGATCTATAGAGATAGATCAAGACGCTTAATAGGACTTTCACAAAGCACATACCTTGATAAAATTTTGAAAAAGTTCAAAATGGATCAGAAAAAGAAAGGGTTCTTGCCCGTGCTTCAAGGTGTGAAGTTGAGTCAAACTCAATGCCCGACCACAGCAGAAGATAGAGAGAAAATGAAAGATGTTCCCTATGCTTCAGCCATAGGCTCTATCATGTATGCAATGCTGTGTACCAGACCTGATGTATGCTTAGCAATAAGCTTGGCAGGAAGGTACCAAAGTAATCCAGGAGTGGATCACTGGACAGCGGTCAAGAACATCCTGAAATACCTGAAAAGGACTAAGGATATGTTTCTCGTATATGGAGGTGACAAAGAGCTAGTCGTAAATGGTTACGTCGATGCAAGCTTTGACACTGATCCGGACGATTCTAAATCGCAAACCGGATACGTGTTTTTATTAAACGGTGGAGCTGTAAGTTGGTGCAGTTCTAAACAAAGCGTCGTGGCGGGATCTACATGTGAAGCGGAGTACATAGCTGCTTCTGAAGCAGCAAATGAAGGAGTCTGGATGAAGGAGTTCATTTCCGATCTAGGTGTCATACCTAGTGCATCGGGACCAATGAAGATCTTCTGTGACAATACTGGTGCAATTGCCTTGGCAAAGGAATCCAGATTTCACAAGAGGACCAAGCACATCAAGAGACGCTTCAATTCCATTCGGGACCAAGTCCAAGTGGGAGACATAGAGATTTGCAAGATACATACGGATCTGAATGTTGCATACCCATTGACTAAGCCTCTCTCACGAGCAAAACATGATCAGCACCAAGACTCCATGGGTGTTAGAATCATTACTATGTAATCTAGATTATTGACTCTAGTGCAAGTGGGAGACTGAAGGAAATATGCCCTAGAGGTAATAATAAAGTTATTATTTATTTCCTCATATCATGATAAATGTTTATTATTCATGCTAGAATTGTATTAACCGGAAACATGATACATGTGTGAATACATAGACAAACATATAGTCACTAGTATGCCTCTACTTGACTAGCTCGTTAATCAAAGATGGTTATGGTTCCTAACCATAGACATGTGTTGTCATTTGATTAGTGGGATCACATCATTAGAAGAATGATGTGATTGACATGACCCATTCCATTAGCCTAGCACTTGATCGTTTAGTATACTGCTATTGCTTTCTTCATGACTTATACATGTTCCTGTAACTATGAGAATTATGCAACTCCCGTTTACCGGAGGAACACTTTGGGTACTACCAAACGTCACAACATAACTAGGTGATTATAAAGGAGTACTACAGGTGTCTCCGAAGGTACATGTTGATTTGGCGTATTTCGAGATTAGGTTTTGTCACTCCGATCGTCGGAGAGGTATCTTTGGGCCCTCTCGGTAATGCACATCATTATAAGCCTTGCAAGCAATGTGACCAATGAGTTGGTTATGAGATGATGCATTACAGAACGAGTAAAGAGACTTGCCGGTAATGAGATTGAACTAGGTATTGGATACCGACGATCAAATCTCGGGCAAGTAACATACCGATGACAAAGGGAACAACGTATGTTGTTATGCGGTTTGATCGATAAAGATCTTCGTAGAATATGTAGGAACCAATATGGGCATCCAGGTCCCGCTATTGGTTATTGACCGAGAATAGTTCTAGGTCATGTCTACATAGTTCTCGAACCCGTAGGGTCCGCACGCTTAATGTTACGATGACAGTTTTATTATGAGTTTATAAGTTTTGATGTACCGAAGTTTGTTTGGAGTCCCGGATGTGATCACAGACATGACGAGGAGTCTCGAAATGGTCGAGACATAAAGATCGATATATTGGAAGCCTATATTTGGACATCGGAATCGTTCTGGGTGAAATCGGCATTTTACCGGAGTACCGAGAGGTTACCGGAACCCCTCGGGGGGTTATTGGGCCTACATGGGCCTCGAGGGAGAAGAGGGAAGGAGGCAGGAGGGGGCCGCACGCCCCTCCCCTTCCTAGTCCGAATAGGACAAGGGAAGGGGGGCGGCGCCCCCCATTTCCTTCCCCTCTTCCTCCTCTTTCCCCCCTTCTCCTATTCCAACTAGGAAAGAAGGGAGTCCTACTCCCACCGGGAGTAGGACTCCCCCCTTGGCGCGCCCTCCTTGGCCGGCCGCCTCCTCCTCCCTGGCTCCTTTATATACGGGGGCCGGGGGGGCACCCCATAGACACACAAGTTGATCTACGGATCGTTCCTTAGCCGTGTGCGGTGCCCCCCTCCATCATATTCCACCTCAGTCATATCATTGCGGAGTTTAGGCGAAGCCCTGCACCGGTAGAACATCATCATCGTCACCACGCTGTCGTGCTGACGGAACTCATCTCCGGAGCTTTGCTGGATCGGAGCCCGGAGATCGTCATCTAGCTGAACGTGTGCTGAACTCGGAGGTGCCGTACGTTCGGTGCTTGGATCGGTCGGATCGTGAAGACGTACGACTACATCAATCGCGTTGTGCTAACGCTTCCGCTTACGGTCTACGAGGGTACATGGACGAACACTCTCCCCTCTCGTTGCTATGCCATCACCATGATCTTGCGTGTGCGTAGGAAAATTTTGAAATTACTACGTCCCCCAACATACGGCGTCATGACAAACCTCGTGTTGCGAGCCACCGGCCCCCACCTCTTTATATATGTGCAGGTGACAGGGGGCCGTCAACCATAGTGGGTTGAGCGTCCCCAATCAGGGCATGGATCTAAGGGTCCGGTGGGCCGTTGGGCCCACATGGTGGAGATCATCCTAACAATCTCCCCCTTGATCTCAACTTTTACTTTTGACCTTATGCTTTTACTTTACTCGTTTCATAATAGATCAATACATAGAACATGTTTCATCATCACAACTCAATTGCCGATAGAATCAGACAGCCACAACGTACCTCTCTATTTTGAAACAAATTCTTTAACCTTGGGCCCTTATTGTCCGGAAATCTTAGACTATACCATAAAACCCATGTCGACTGTGTGTTCTCCGAACACACTGGGCGGTAAGCCTTTAATAAGCAGATCTGCAAACACTTATCTATTTCTTTTATGCTTCAAGCATTTCTACATAATTCCGGACTTTCTCCTTTACAATGGATAACTCTGTGTCAGTGTGTTTGACATCAACACTTGACTCATTGTCATAGGAGCGAAAAACTTAAAATGGTTATCGCTGTTATCAACCATTATCAACTCCAGGTACAGGTCTCCTTAACCATTTTGCCTGTCCCTCAGCCTCATATCAAGCTATAACATGTTTTGCATCACATTGATGATAATTGTTTCATTCTTTGGAGCTTTTCCACAAAAGAACTCCAAGTGTGAAAGTTAGCGATAATTGTGGATTTCGCTATACATTTCACAAGTCCTGTCTTTGTACTCACAATCTTTTGAGAGAACTTATTTCTTTCAGCATGAGGTCGATATCTTTGACTCCATTCAAATGATCTATATATGGACTGGACATTGCCAAAACAACCCGGATACATAAACCGTGTCAGGGTAATATATTGAGCTTCCAACAGCTGAAGCATATGGCACCATATCCGTTTCCAATATTTTCTCATCAACTTTTGGAACACCATAGTTTCCAGTTCCATTACCCTGACTATAAGAACAGGCGTAGGTTTTCTCGCATGCATACTTTAGAGACCTTTCTTAGCATGTCCATGTGACATTCCTAATACCCCATTTTAATTTTTTTTTCTTGGTGAATCTCTATATTTATAACAAGAGACACTCTACCGAGAACATTCTTTTGAATTTTGAGGATAAGAACTTCTTTTCTCCTCCTGCAGTAGATTGACATCACCACTAGCAAGTAGGACGTCATCCACATGCATAGGATTAGGAAATGAATTTCCCATTCTACAACTTTGCATGAATACATTGTCCTCTCATTTTCTTTAACCCAAAATAACATCTGATTCCTCTACCTATAAATACCACTGTCTAGAGACTTTCCTCTAGTCCATAAAAGACTTCTTGAAGCAGTATCCCATGTGTTCTTTACTTTCATGTAACTCAGATCATGATGTCGGTCATGATGTGCCACTAACACTCATTGTAATTTTTTCATTCTCTTTGCACAAAATCTTTCGATTTAAGTCGCGCTTTACACCTTTACATATTTCCTTTGGAGTCACATTGACCTTGTAGACCTTTTATAGCCTACTATTTATGCTCCATTGGAAATTACTTATGAGTCCGAAACATTGTCGGGATTCACCAGTTTTATTTCATCTCATATAGTCTCTTATCATTTAGACAAACAGACACTTCTCTAAGCTCGATTGAGCCCTTTAAATGAGGTGGGATCAACCTCCATTTGAATTTCACTGACATAGACTTTATAGTAATCAGAAGTATCTGGTTTTCTCATTCCTTGAGACCATCTGTGTCTCAGGTACTGGCACTTCTTTCATATGGGGTTGTTGTTGCTCTGTCATTGCCAAGAGGCAAATTAATTGTATAGTCTTTCATTTCCAAGAAGTAATAGGTTTAACAGGGACCTTTATCACAAGATCCATGTTTACTCATTCCTCCTTTATAGAGCTAATAACAGGTGTTGTATAGGTCATACAACATGCTCCCCCAGATACAATCTATTCAAGTCTTAGGTATTTTCATACCATGCTCCCCAAGATTATTCCATCTTCACTAAAATTGGGGTATCTTTAAACTTTATTATTTGGGTTTATTCTGTTAAAAACTTTCTTCTTTATGGCACTTTAAGCACTGTGTTAGTGTTCCTTAGTCTGCTTTCGGAACTGTAAAAGATCCAGAAATACAACTATTTATTTTCTTTATGGGTATTACTATGACCGTAGTACTCCCCCAGACGATAACATTCTTCATTAATGGATCACTTTAGATGCATAATGTGCATCACATTATCTAAAGTATAGGGAAGTTTTATCATTCTTAATTTATCTCATATTCCCCCCCTGAAATGTGGCAAGAACTTTTCTGCCACAATTTTGAAAAACCATTCATAACTCTTGTGAATTCATAAAACTTTGATTATCTACTTCATTTATCTGACTGCTTCATATGAAATGAAGTTATCTGTTAACTGGTATGGGAGTACATTTTCCTCATTCCATTTCAGAAACTCAACAGAGTTCTTTATCATTAATACTTTTGCAAGTCACACTTGCATATCATTCTTATTTTTAGGTTTATCTATAACTTTTATTCTCTTTGGATTTATTGAGTGCTTAATGACCGTTACACATAAGGTGTACGGTTGATACTAGGAAAGCATAATAGCTACTGAAGGAAATATGCCCTATAGGCAATAATAAAGTTATTATTTATTTCCTTATTTCATGATAAATGTTTATTATTCATGCTATAATTGTATTAACCAGAAACATAATACATGTGTGAATACATAGACATAGTGTCACTAGTATGCCTCTACTTGACTAGCTCGTTAATCAAAGATGGTTAAGTTTCCTAACCATAGACATGAGTTGTCATTTGATTAACGGGATCATATCATTAGGAGAATGATGTGATTGACATGACCCATTCCATTAGCCTAGCACTTGATCGTTTAGTATATTGCTATTGCTTTCTTCATGACTTATACATGTTCCTCTAACTATGAGATTATGCAACTCCCGTTTACCGGAGGAACACTTTGGGTGCTACCAAACGTCACAACATAACTGGGTGATTATAAAGGAGTACTACAGGTGTCTCCAAAGGTACATGTTGGGTTGGCATATTTCGAGATTAGGTTTTGTCACTTCGATTGTCGAAGAGGTATCTCTGGGCCCTCTCGGTAATGCACATCACTATAAGCCTTGCAAGCAATGTGACGAATGAGTTAGTTGCGGGATGATGCATTACATAACGAGTAAAGAGACTTACCGGTAACGAGATTGAACTAGGTATTGGGATACCGACGATCGAATCTCGGGCAAGTAACATACCGATGACAAAGGGAACAACGTATGTTGTTATGCGGTTTGACCGATAAAGATCTTCGTAGAATATGTGGGAGCCAATATGAGCATCCAGGTTCCGCTATTGGTTATTGACCGAGAATAGTTCTAGGTCATGTCTACATAGTTCTCGAACCCGTAGGGTCCGCACGCTTAAGGTTTCGATGACAGTTATATTATGAGTTTATGAGTTTTGATGTACCGAAGGAGTTCGGAGTCCCGGACGAGATCGGGGACATGACGAGGAGTCTCGAAATGGTCGAGACGTAAAGATCGATATATTGGACGACTATATTCGGAGTCCGGAAAGGTTCCGAGTGATTCGGGTAGTTTTCGGAGTACCGGAGAGTTACGGGAATTCGCCGGGGAGTATATGGGCCTTATTGGGCTTTAGGGGAAAGAGAGAGGAGAGGTTGGGCGCCCCCCAAGGCCTAGTCCGAATTGGACTAGGGGGAGGGGCTGCGCCCCCTCCTTCCTTCTCTTCTCTTCCCCCTTTCCTTGACTCCTACTCCTACTACTTGGAAGGGGGGAATCCTACTCCCGGTGGGAGTAGGGCTCCTCCTTGGCGCGCCCTCCTTGGCCGGCCGCACCTCCCCCCTCCCTCCTTTATATACGGGGGCAGGGGGCACCCCATGACACACAAGTTGATCTACGGATCGTTCCTTAGCCGTGTGCGGTGCCCCCTTCCACCATATTCCACCTCGGTCATATCGTCGCGGAGTTTAGGCGAAGCCCTGCGCCGGTAGAACATCATCATCGTCACCATGCCATCGTGCTGACGGAACTCATCTCCGGAGCCTTTGCTGGATCGGAGGGTCGGAGATCGTCATCGAGCTGAACGTGTGCTGAACTCGGAGGCCCCGTACGTTCGGTGCTTGGATCGGTCGGATCGTGAAGACGTACGACTACATCAACCGCGTTGTGCTAATGCTTCCGCTTACGGTCTACGAGGGTACGTAGATGAACACTCTCCCCTCTCGTTGCTATATCATCACCATGATCTTGCGTGTGCGTAGGAAATTTTTTGAAATTACTACGTTCCCCAACAGTGGCATCCGAGCCTAGGTTTTATGCGTTGATGTTATATGCACGAGTAGAACACAAGTGAGTTGTGGGCGATACAAGTCATACTGCTTACCAGCATGTCATACTTTGGTTCGGCGGTATTGTGAGATGAAGCGGCCCGGACCGACATTACGCGTATGCTTACGCGAGACTGGTTTCACCGTTACGAGCACTCGTGCTTAAAGGTGACTGGCGGGTGTCTGTCTCTCTCACTTTAGCTGAATCGAGTGTGGCTACGCCCGGTCCTTGTGAAGGTTAAAACAACACCAACTTGACGAACTATCGTTGTGGTTTTTGATGCGTAGGTAAGAACGGTTCTTGCTAAGCCCGTAGCAGCCACGTAAAATTTGCAACAACAAAGTAGAGGACGTCTAACTTGTTTTTGAAGGGCATGTTGTGATGTGATATGGTCAAGACGTGATGCTATATTTTATTGTATGAGATGATCATGTTTTGTAACCGAAGTTATCGGCAACTGGCAGGAGCCATATGGTTGTCGCTTTATTGTATGAAATGCAAACGCCCTGTAATTGCTTTACTTTATCACTAAGCGGTAGCGAAGTCGTAGAAGCAATAGATGGCGTAACGACAACGATGCTACGATGGAGATCAAGGTGTCGCGCCGGTGACGATGGTGATCATGATGGTGCTTCGAAGATGGAGATCACAAGCACA
Organism: Triticum aestivum; assembly: GCF_018294505.1. Taxonomy (NCBI): domain Eukaryota; kingdom Viridiplantae; phylum Streptophyta; class Magnoliopsida; order Poales; family Poaceae; genus Triticum; species Triticum aestivum. The sequence continues at coordinate 151,175,011 of NC_057795.1, read as the reverse complement.
AGATGATGATGGCCATATCATATCACTTATATTGATTGCATTTGATGTTTATCCTTTATGCATCTTATCTTGCTTTGATTGACGGTAGCATTTTAAGATGATCTCTCACTAATTATCAAGAAGTGTTCTTCCTGAGTATGCACCGTTGCGAAAGTTCTTCGTGCTGAGACACCACGTGATGATCGGGTGTGATAGGCTCTACGCTCAAATACAACGGGTGCAAAACAGTTGCACACGCGGAATACTCAGGTTAAACTTGACGAGCCTAGCATATACAGATATGGCCTCGAAACACGGAGACCGAAAGGTCGAGCATGAATCATATAGTAGATATGATCAACATAGTGATGTTCACCATTGAAAACTACTCCATCTCACGTGATGATCGGACATGGTTTAGTTGATTTGGATCACGTGATCACTTAGATGACTAGAGAGATGTCTATCTAAGTGGGAGTTCTTAAGTAATATGATTAATTGAACTTAAATTTATCATGAACTTAGTCCTGGTAGTATTTTGCAAATTATGTTGTAGATCAATAGCTTGCGTTGTTGCTTTCATATGTTTATTTTGATATGTTCCTAGAGAAAATTGTGTTGAAAGATGTTAGTAGCAATGATCCGGATTGGATCCGTGATCTGAGGTTTATCCTCATTGCTGCACAGAAGAATTATGTCCTTAATGCACCACTAGGTGACAGACCTATTGCAGGAGCAGATGCAGACGTTATGAACGTTTGGCTAGCTCAATATGATGACTACTTGATAGTTTAGTGCACCATGCTTAACGTCTTAGAATCGGGACTTCAAAGACGTTTTGAACGTCATGGACCATATGAGATGTTCCAGGAGTTGAAGTTAATATTTCCAGCAAATACCTGAGTTGAGAGATATGAAGTCTCCAACAAGTTCTATAGCTAAAAGATGGGGGATAATCGCTCAACTAGTGAGCATGTGCTCAGATTGTCTGGGTACTTCAATCGCTTGAATCAAGTGGGAGTTAATCTTCCAGATAAGATAGTGATTGACAGAATTCTCTAGTCACCATCACCAAGTTAGTAGAACTTTGTGATGAACTATAGTATGCAAGGGATGACGAAAACGATTCCCGAGCTCTTCGTGATGTTCAAATCGACGAAGGTAGAAATCAAGAAAGAGCATCAAGTGTTGATGATTGACAAGACCACTAGTTTCAAGAAAAGGGCAAAGGGATAGAAAGGGAACTTCAAGTAGAATGACAAGCAATTTGTCACTCCCGCGAAGAAGCCCACAGCTGGACCAAAGCCTGAAACTAAGTGCTTACACTGCAAAGGAAATGGTCACTGGAAGCGGAAATGCCCTGAATATTTGGTGGATAAGAAGGATGGCGAAGTGAACAAGGGTATATTTGATATACAAGTTATTGATGTGTGCCTTACTAGTGTTTATAGTAGCTCCTGAGTATTTGATACTTGTTCAGTTGCTAAGATTAGTAACTCAAAACAGGAGTTACAGAATAAACAGAGACTAGTTGAAGGGGAAGTGACGATGAGTGTTGGAAGTAGTTCCAAGATTGATATGATCATCATCGCACACTCCCTATACTTTCGGGATTAGTGTTAAACCTAAATAAATGTTATTTGGCGTTTGCGTTGAGCATGAATATGATTTGATCATGTTTATTGCAATACGGTTATTCATTTAAAGTCAGAGAATAATTGTTGTTCTGTTTACATGAATAAAACCTCCAATGGTCATACACCCAATGAAAATAGTTTGTTGGATCTCGATCGTAGTGATACACATATTCATAATATTGATGCCAAAAGATGCAAAGTTAATAATGATAGTGCAACTTATTTGTGGCACTGCCGTTTGGGTCATATCGGTGTAAAGCGCACGAAGAAACTCCATAAAGATGGATTTTTGGAATCACTTGGTTATGAATCATTTGATGCTTGCGAACTGTGCCTTTTGGGTAAGATGACTAAAACTCCGTTCTCCTGAACAATGGAATGAGCTAATAACTTGTTGGAAATAATACATACCGATGTATGCGATCCAATGAGTATTGATGCTCGTGACAAGTATCATTATTTTCTGACCTTCACAAGATGATTTGAGCAGATATGGGTATATCTACTTGATGAAACATAAGTCTGAAATAGTTGAAAGGTTCAAAGAATTTCAGAGTGAAGTGGAAAAATCATCGTACCAAGAAAATAAAGTTTCCGTGATCTGATCGCGGAGACGAATATTCGAGTTACGAGTTTGGTCTTCAATTAAAACAATGTGAAATAGTTTCACAGCTCACGCCACCTGGAACACCACAACGTTATGGTGTATCCGAACGTCATAACCGCACATTATTGGATATGGTGCGATCTATGATGTCTCTTACTGATTTACCACTATTGTTTTGGGGTTATGTATTCAAGACAGCTGCATTCACTTTAAATAGGGCACCATCTAAATCCGTTGAGACGACATCGGATGAACTATGGTTTAGAAGTAAACCTAAGCTGTCGTTTCTTAAAGCTTGGAGTTACGATGCTTATATGAAAAAGGTTTTCAACCTGATAAGCTCGAACCCAAATCGGAGAAGTACGTCTTCATAGAATACCCAAAGGAAACTGTTGGGTACACCTTCTATCACAGATCCGAGAGCAAGATATTCGTTGCTAAGATGGATCCTTTCTAGAGAAGGAGTTTCTCTCGAAAGAAGTGAGTGGGAGGAAAGTAGAACTTGATGAGGTAATTGTACCTTCTCCCTTATTGGAAAGTAGTGCATCACAGAAATCAGTTCCAGTGATTCCTACACCAATTAGTGAGGAAGTTAATGATGATGATCATGAAACTTCAGATCAAGTTGCTACCAAACCTCGTAGGTCTTCCAGAGTAAGATCCGCACTAGAGTGGTACAATAATCATGTTCTGGAAGCCATGTTACTAGACCATGATGAACCTACGAACTATGAGGAAGCGATGATGAGCCCAGATTCCACGAAATGGCTTGAGGCCATAAAATCTGAGATATGATCCATGTATGAGAACAAAGCATGGACTTTGATTGACTTGCTCAATGATCAGCAAGCCATGTTAAATAAATGGATCTTCAAGAGGAAGACGGACACTGATAGTAGTGTTACTATCTACTAAGCTCGACTTGTTGCAAAAAGGTTTTTGACAAGTTCAAGGTGTTGACTACAATGAGATTTTCTCAACTGTAGCGATGCTTAAGTCTGTCCAAATCATGTTAGCAATTGCCACAATTTATGAAATCTGGCAAATGGATGTCAAAACTGCATTCCTTAATGGTTTTCTTAAAGAAGAGTTGTATATGATGCAACCAGAAGGTTTTGTCAATCATAAAGGTGTTAACAAAATGTGCAAGCTCCAGCGATCCATCTATGGACTGGTGCAAGCATCTCAGAGTTGGAATATACGCTTTGATAACTTGATCAAAGCATATAGTTTTATACAGACTAGCAGTGAAGCTTGTATTTACAAGAAAGTGAGTGGGAGCACTACAACATTTCTGATAAGTATATGTGAATGACATATTGTTGATCGAAAATAATGTAGAATTATTCTGCAAAGCATAAAGGAGTGTTTGAAAGGAGTTCTTTAAAAGAAAGACCTCAGTAAAGCTACTTACATATTGAGCATCAAGATCTATTGAGATAGATCAAGACGCTTGATAGGTTTTTCAATAAGTACATACCTTGTCAAGATTTTGAAGTAGTTCAAAATGAAACAGTAAAAGAAAAAGATTCTTGCCTGTGTTGCAAAGGTATGAAATTGAGTAAGACTCAAATCCCGACTACGGTAGAAAATAGAAAGAGAATGAAAGTCATTCCCTATGCATCAGTCATAGGTTCTATAAAAGTATGCCATGCTATGGACCAGACCTATTGTATACTCTGCCCTGGTTTGGCAAGGGAGTACAATAGTGATCTAGAAGTAGATCACTGGACATTGGTCAGAATTATCCTTAGTGGAATAAGGATATGTTTCTCAATTATGGAGGTGACAAAAGGTTCGTCGTAAAGGGTTACGTCGATACAAGTTTTAGCACTGATCCAGATGACTCTAAGTCTTAATCTGGATACATATTGAAAGTGGGAGCAATTAGCTAGAGTAGCTCCGTGCAGAGCATTGTAGACATAGAATATTTGCAAAATACATATGGCTCTAAATATGTCAGACTCGTTGACTAAGATTCTCTCACGAGCAAAACATGATCACACCTTAGTACTCTTTGGGTGTTAATCACATAGCGATGTGAACTAGATTATTGACTCTAGTAAACCCTTTGGGTGTTGGTCACATGAAGATGTGAACTATGGGTGTTAATCATATACAGATATGAATATTGGTGTCAAATCACATGGCGATGTGAACTAGATTATTGACTCTAGTGCAAGTGGGAGACTGAAGGAAATATGCCCTATAGGCAATAATAAAGTTATTATTTATTTCCTTATTTCATGATAAATGTTTATTATTCATGCTATAATTGTATTAACCAGAAACATAATACATGTGTGAATACATAGACATAGTGTCACTAGTATGCCTCTACTTGACTAGCTCGTTAATCAAAGATGGTTAAGTTTCCTAACCATAGACATGAGTTGTCATTTGATTAACGGGATCATATCATTAGGAGAATGATGTGATTGACATGACCCATTCCATTAGCCTAGCACTTGATCGTTTAGTATGTTGCTATTGCTTTCTTCATGACTTATACATGTTCCTGTAACTATGAGATTATGCAACTCCCGTTTACCGGAGGAACACTTTGGGTGCTACCAAACGTCACAACGTAACTGGGTGATTATAAAGGAGTACTACAGGTGTCTCCAAAGGTACATGTTGGGTTGGCATATTTCGAGATTAGGTTTTGTCACTCCGATTGTCGGAGAGGTATCTCTGGGCCCTCTCGGTAATGCACATCACTATAAGCCTTGCAAGCAATGTGATGAATGAGTTAGTTGCGGGATGATGCATTACATAACGAGTAAAGAGACTTACCGGTAACGAGATTGAACTAGGTATTGGGATACCGACGATCGAATCTCGGGCAAGTAACATACCGATGACAAAGGGAACAACGTATGTTGTTATGCGGTTTGACCGATAAAGATCTTCGTAGAATATGTGGGAGCCAATATGAGCATCCAGGTTCCGCTATTGGTTATTGACCGAGAATAGTTCTAGGTCATGTCTACATAGTTCTCGAACCCGTAGGGTCCGCACGCTTAAGGTTTCGATGACAGTTATATTATGAGTTTATGAGTTTTGATGTACCGAAGGAGTTCGGAGTCCCGGATGAGATCGGGGACATGACGAGGAGTCTCGAAATGGCCGAGACGTAAAGATCGATATATTGGACGACTATATTCGGAGTTCGGAAAGGTTCCGAGTGATTCGGGTAGTTTTCAGAGTACCGGAGAGTTACGGGAATTCGCCGGGGAGTATATGGGCCTTATTGGGCTTTAGGGGAAAGAGAGAGGAGAGGTTGGGCGCCCCGCAAGGCCTAGTCCGAATTGGACTAGGGGGAGGGGCTGCGCCCCCTCCTTCCTTCTCTTATCTTCCCCCTTTCCTTGACTCCTACTCCTACTACTTGGAAGGGGGGAATCCTACTCCCGGTGGGAGTAGGACTCCTCCTTGGCGCGCCCTCCTTGGCCGGCCGCACCTCCCCCCTCCCTCCTTTATATACGCGGGCAGGGGGCACCCCATAAAACACAAGTTGATCTACGGATCGTTCCTTAGCCGTGTGCGGTGCCCCCTTCCACCATATTTCACCTCGGTCATATCGTCGCGGAGTTTAGGCGAAGCCCTGTGCCGGTAGAACATCATCATCGTCACCACACCGTCGTGCTGACAGAATTCATCTCCGGAGCCTTTGCTAGATTGGAGGGTCGGAGATCGTCATCGAGCTGAACATGTGCTGAACTCGGAGGCCCCGTACGTTCGGTGCTTGGATCGGTCGGATCGTGAAGACGTACGACTACATCAACCGCGTTGTGCTAACGCTTCCGCTTACGGTCTACGAGGGTACGTAGACGAACACTCTCCCCTCTCGTTGCTATATCATCACCATGATCTTGCGTGTGCGTAGGAATTTTTTTGAAATTACTACGTTCCCCAACAGCTACTCCATACTTGTCTCCCAGAGTGGGACACATATCTTTCTCTTGTCATGCAGGATAAGTCCTTTGCCTAAATTTCTCCCGCCATACAGGATTTTTGACATAATACTATGTCAACTTTACCCAGTTACGCATGTATTTTCCTAGACTTTTCCCGCCATGCGGGTTTTATCATAATCATCTTTTCCCGCTATGCGGGTAATTCTCTTTAAGGGACAGAATTGGCTCTTTTGGCTGCATATTGAATCGTCAAATTCAGAAATAAATCCGAATGCTTTTTGACACACATGCTTGATCCGACGTTGGCCAAATTAAACATGCATGCTGCTTGTTTCATTTCAAATCATGTTGACTGAAAAACCTTCTTCATAGAGAGTACATGAAAGACATTCGTCAACCAAGACTCTCAATGATCTATCTCTTTTCTTTTGAAGCCATTCTTTAGAGAGAACATACTCCCTCACGTTATGACCTTTCTTGGTCATATTTTGGGTCACAATTACCTAGCCATTTGCTTTCACGAATGAAAGCATGGAAAACTTTTAGTCTGAGAAAACTTAGCCAATAATCAACAATAATGAGCATAAAAATTAACCCTACATTGGTCTGGTTAAAAAATATGCACATTAAACTTTTTAAAACTTTCCTTTTATATTCTAAATAAAGGTTGTGGCAGAATTAGAATTAAACATCATCCTTCTACATTAAGTCCATATCACCGTTGGGCGGAAATGGAAATAATGCATATAACTCATAAGCAATGCGATGATAGTATTTTTGTTAAACAACTTTGCTAAGAAATCATCATCATCATCAACTTTATTGCAGCGGAAACAAGAAATATACATTTCTCTAGCTCAAGAGCATTTCTTGATCTTTATCTGTTCTCTGAAAATTGATCACTTTGATACAAAAATTATCAGAGATTTAAGCTTTGAACATAAGACTCATAGAATTATAGTACTGTTATCATCAATGTTGGTCAGAAAATAAGAATACCATATTTTAACTTTAAAACAAATATCTTTCTTTTGTCATAGCGGAAGCTATCTGAATCTGATTTCACCCACAAGGGAAAAACATTGCTAAGAACAGTTCTTCCAATTAAATTTTCCCATTGGTTCCAATTTAATTTGAGGATTAAACTTTTACTTTGAAGCGGAAACTTTACAATATTCTATACAGAAACAATTCTGCACTCTTTTACTCTCTAAGAAATTTTAACCGGTTGGTTCAAAAATGCATTAGAGAAGCAACAATATAGTTTTTTACTTTAGTTCTATTCACTTTTAAAAGATCACCTTTTTTGCACCGGAAAAACATGAATAAAAAATTCATGAACATTTTATTCTTTACAGAAACTTTTCTTTTGTCCAAACAAAAATTCATGAACTTTATTATTTTCTTTGTAGAATTCATGAACATTTATTTTTCTGAAAATTTTCTATTTTATTTTTCAAAAACTTTTTCTGTTTACTTTTCTATTTTCTAAAATTCGTTCGAAATTTTTTGCATAGAAAAACTATTTTAAATCTGCCCAAAAATTGGACAAATAACAAAAAAACTGAAACAAAAAAAAAGACTGCAACGCAGCCCAGCGCCTGCGGCTATGGCCTCGGCGCTGCGCGAGCCGGCCTATCCCCGCCTCTACTTTCAGCCCAAGAAGCCCGTTGTGCCACTAGGGTTACAATCCAGGCCATTCAAGTTGATCCGACGGCTACACACGCATTTTGCTCGAAGAAAAACAGGAGTCGATCCCCCGACCAAATCAGTTCCTTCCCTCGCGCGCCGCTTGCTTCGTCTCTCCCTCGTTAAGGGTTTCGGGCCTCGCCGGCCGCCGGTGACGCACCACCGCGCCGCGCTACGCCGCGCGAGCTCCCTACCTTCCCCTTTCTTTCCTTTGACAGAGAGAGAAAACGACGGGTGCGCCTCCTCTGCTGCCCCTCGCCTCTCCCTCTCGCTTTCTGCATCCAGTGCCATAGAGGCACGCGGCTGCACCCCGGTCGCCGGTGACGGCGGTGAGCCGCGCCAGTGCGAGCCCTTTCCATTCCTTTTCCCCTTCCCCTTTGCTACACCTTGAGCTTGCGTTGGTTTTCCTTGAAGAGGAAAGGGTGATGCAACAATAGTTGTAAGGGCATATTTATCCCTTAGGTGTTTTGGTGATTGATGACAATGCTTTTGCAGACTAATCGTGTGCCTTGAGTTTCTCAGATACTTCATCACTAGGCACGAGACGATTCGGTGCCCCTCGGAGACTATTGAAGTCGGCGTTGTTCTACGTTTCTCTTTGGTGGATTTGAGCCGTAGGAGAGCCGTACTATTAAGAGGGGGTCCGCGTCGGAAAGGTTTGGGTGGAATCAACACGTACACTTGTCCCTCCTTTCCCTGCATTTTGGAGCTTCCATTCGTTACCTTGGTTGTGCGGAAATCTGACGACTACAGTTGTACTTGCGGTAGTACCACAAGTACAAGCGGTAGTACCGCTGTGTGTCACGGTAGTACCGCTCCTATGGAGCGGTAGTACCGCGGCTCCCAGGCCTTGTGCCACTCCGGTTCGGTAGTAGGGGCGGATGTAATTTTTTACATCCGCGCCCCCCACGGTAGTACCGCTCGTCCAGCGCGGTAGTACCGCGGGGGCCCACGGTAGTACCGCTCCTTAGGAGTCGTAGTACCGTGGCCCTCCTACCTAGTACCGCAGTGTCACGGTAGTAGGCGCGGATGTAATTTTTTACATCCGCGCCCGCAACGGTAGTACCGCGCCTCGCGAGCGGTAGTACCGCGTCGGATTTTTGTACCACCTCAGTTTCAGCGGAAGTAGGCACGGATGTAATTTATTTCATCTGCGCCCTTCCCAGGCCGTGACGTTCCTGCCTTGCGGTAGTACCGCAAGGGGGAGCAGCAGTACCGCGCAAGCGGTAGTACTGCCCCCTAGTCAGGCAAGTTCCGGCCTGTGCTGCTGTTGCGGAAGCACCGTGGTCCACCACGGTAGTACCGCGCAGCCTGGCGGTAGTACCGCGCCCCTGGAGCGGTAGTACCGCGTGTCGCGGGCTGAACATGTGGATAATGGTTGGGTTTTTCCCACGACTATATAAGGGGTGTCTTCTACCTCTAGTTGACCACCTCTTCCGCCAAAAAGCTCCATTGTTGTTCCAAGCTCCATTTTCGCCCGATCTCTCTCCCTAGCCAATCAAACTTGTTGATTTGCTCGGGATTGGGTGACAAGGGCCCGATCTACACTTCCACCATAGGATATTTGATTCCCCCCACTTATCCCTAGCGGATCTTGTTACTCTTGGGTGGTTGAGCACCCTAGACGGTTGAGGTCACCCCGAAGCCATACTCCATTGTGGTGAAGCTTCGTGGCGTTGTTGGGAGCCTCTGATTGTTGTGGAGATTGCCCCAACCTTTTTTGTAAAGGTTCGGTCACCGCCTTTAAGGGCACCAATAGTGGAATCACGGCATCTCGCATTGTGTGCGGGCGTGAGGAGAATACGGTGGCCCTAGTGGCTTCTTGGGGAGCATTGTGCCTCCTGTTGGGGAACGTAGTAATTTCAAAAAAATTCCTACGCACACGCAAGATCATGGTGATGCATAGCAACGAGAGGGGAGAGTGTTGTCTACGTACCCTCGTAGACCGAAGCGGAAGCGTTGACACAACGTAGAGGAAGTAGTCGTACGTCTTCCCGGTTCAACCGATCCAAGCACCGTTACTCCGGCACCTCCGAGTTCTTGACACACGTACAGCTCGATGACGCACCCCAAACTCCGATCCAGCACGACGGTGTGGTGACGATCTTGATGGGGGCGCGCCCCCTCCTTTGCTCCTTCTCCCTCCCTTCCACTAAGGCCCAATAAGGCCCATATACTTACCGGGGGGTTCCGGTAACCTCCCGGAACTCCGGTATAATCCCAATCTCATCCGGAAACTTTCCGGTGTCCAAATATATCCGTCCAATATATCAATCTTTATGTCTCGACCATTTCGAGACTCCTCGTCATGTCCGTGATCACATCCGGGACTCCGAACAACCTTCGGTACATCAAAATACATAAACTCATAATATAACTGTCATCAAAACCTTAAGCGTGCGGACCCTACGGTTCGAGAACAATGTAGACATGACCGAGACACGTCTCCGGTCAATAACCAATAGCGGGACCTGGATTCCCATATTGGTTCCTACATATTCTATGAAGATCTTTATCGGTCAAACCGCACAACAACATACGTTGTTCCCTTTGTCATCGGTATGTTACTTGCCCGAGATTCGATCGTCGGTATCCAATACCTAGTTCAATCTCGTTACCGGCAAGTCTCTTTACTCGTTCCGTAATACATCATCTCACAACTAACTCATTAGTTGAAATGCTTGCAAGGCTTAAGTGATGTGTATTACCGAGAGGGCCCAAAGATACCTCTCCGACATTCGGAGTGACAAATCCTAATCTCGAAATACGCCAACTCAACAAGTACCTTTGGAGACACCTGTAGAGCACCTTTATAATCACCCAGTTACGTTGTGACGTTTGGTAGCACACAAAGTGTTCCTCCGGTAAACGGGAGTTGCATAATCTCATAGTCACAGGAACATGTATAAGTCATGAAGGAAGCAATAGCAACATACTAACCGATCGGGTGCTAAGCTAACGGAATGGGTCATGTCAATCAGATCATTCAACTAATGATGTGACCTTGTTAATCAAATAACAACTCCTTGTTCATGGTTAGGAAACATAACCATCTTTGATTAACAAGCTAGTCAAGTAGAGGCATACTAGTGACACTCTGTTTGTCTATATATTCACACATGTATTATGTTTCCGGTTAATACAATTCTAGCATGAATAATAAACATTTATCATGATATAAGGAAATAAATAATAACTTTATTATTGCCTCTAGGGCATATTTCCTTCAGTCTCCCACTTGCACTAGAGTCAATAATCTAGATTACATAATAATGATTCTAACACCCATGGAGTCTTGGTGTTGATCATGTTTTGCTCGTGGAAGAGGCTTAGTCAACGGGTCTGCAACATTCAGATCCGTATGTATCTTGCAAATCTCTATGTCTCCCACCCGGACTAGATCCCGGATGGAATTGAAGCGTCTCTTGATGTGCTTGGTTCTCTTGTGAAATCTGGATTCCTTCGCTAAGGCAATCGCTCCAGTATTGTCACAAAAGATTTTCATTGGACCCGATGCACTAGGTATGACACCTAGATCGGATATGAACTCCTTCATCCAGACTCCTTCATTGGCTGCTTCCGAAGCAGCTATGTATTCCGCTTCATACGTAGATCTCGCCACGACGCTTTGCTTTGAACTGCACCAACTGACAGCTCCACCGTTTAATGTAAACACGTATCCGGTTTGCGATTTAGAATCGTCCGGATCAGTGTCAAAGCTTGCATCAACATAACCATTTACAATGAGCTCTTTGTCACCTCCATATACGAGAAACATATCCTTAGTCCTTTTCAGGTACTTCAGGATGTTCTTGACCGCTGTCCAGTGATCCACTCCTGGATTACTTTGGTACCTCCCTGCTAGACTTATAGCAAGACACACATCAGGTCTGGTACACAACATTGCATACATGATAGAGCCTATGGCTGAAGCATAGGGAACATTTTTCATTTTCTCTTTATCTTCTGCAGTGGTCGGGCTTTGAGTCTTACTCAACTTCACACCTTGCAATACAGGCAAGAACCCTTTCTTTGCTTGATCCATTTTGAACTTCTTCAAAACTTTGTCAAGGTATGTGCTTTGTGAAAGTCCAATTAAGCGTTTTGATCTATCTCTATAGATCTTAATGCCCAATATGTAAGCAGCTTCACCGAGGTCTTTCATTCAAAAACTTTTATTAAAGTATCCCTTTATGCTATCTAGAAATTCTATATCATTTCCAATCAATAATATGTCATCCACATATAATATTAGAAATGCTACAGAGCTCCCACTCACTTTCTTGTAAATACAGGCTTCTCCAAAAGTCTGTATAAACCCAAATGCTTTGATCACACTATCAAAACGTTTATTCCAACTCCGAGAGGCTTGCACCAGTCCATAAATGGATCGCTGGAGCTTGCACACTTCGTTAGCTCCCTTTGGATCGATAAAACCTTCTGGTTGCATCATATACAACTCTTCCTCCAGAAATCCATTCAGGAATGCAGTTTTTACATCCATTTGCCAAATTTCATAATCATAAAATGCGGCAATTGCTAACATGATTCGGACAGACTTAAGCATCGCTACGGGTGAGAAGGTTTCATCGTAGTCAACCCCTTGAACTTGTCGAAAACATTTTGCAACAAGTCGAGCTTTGTAGACAGTAACATTACCGTCAGCGTCAGTCTTCTTCTTGAAGATCCATTTATTCTCAATTGCTTGCCGACCATCGGGCAAGTCAACCAAAGTCCATACTTTGTTCTCATACATGGATCCCATCTCAGATTTCATGGCTTCAAGCCATTTTGCGGAATCTGGGCTCACCATCGCTTCTTCATAGTTCGTAGGTTCATCATGATCTAGTAGCATGACTTCCAGAATAGGATTACCGTACCACTCTGGTGCGGATCTTACTCTGTTCGACCTACGAGGTTCTGTATTAACTTGATCTGAAGTTCTATGATCATCATCATCAACTTCCTCACTAGTTGGTTTTGACGTCACAGAAACCGGTTCCTGTGATGTATTATTTTCCAACAAGGGAGTAGGTACAGTTACCTCATCAAGTTCTACTTTCCTCCCACTCACTTCTTTTGAGAGAAACTCCTTCTCTAGAAAGGATCCATTCTTAGCAACGAATGTCTTGCCTTCGGATCTGTGATAGAAGGTGTACCCAACTGTCTCCTTTGGGTATCCTATGAAGACACATTTCTCCGATTTGGGTTCGAGCTTATCAGGTTGAAGCTTTTTCACATAAGCATCGCATCCCCAAACTTTAAGAAACGACAACTTTGGTTTCTTGCCAAACCATAGTTCATAAGGTGTCGTCTCAACGGATTTCGACGGTGCCCTATTTAACGTGAATGTGGCCGTCTCTAAAGCATAACCCCAAAATGATAGCGGTAAATCTGTAAGAGACATCATAGATCGCACCATATCAAGTAAAGTACGATTATGACATTCGGACACACCATTACGATGTGGTGTTCCGGGTGGCGTGAGTTGTGAAACTATTCCACATTGTTTTAAGTGTAGACCAAACTCGTAACTCAAATATTCTCCTCCATGATCAGATCGTAGAAACTTTATTTTCTTGTTACGATGATTTTCAACTTCACTCTAAAATTCTTTGAACTTTTCAAATGTTTCAGACTTATGCTTCATTAAGAAGATATACCCATATCTGCTTAAATCATCTGTGAAGGTGAGAAAATAACGATATCCGCCACAAGCCTCAACATTCATCGGACCACATACATCTGTATGTATGATTTCCAACAAATCTGTTGCTCTCTCCATAGTACCGGAGAACGGCGTTTTGGTCATCTTGCCCATGAGGCACGGTTCGCAATTACCAAGTGATTCATAATCAAGTGGTTCCAAAAGACCATGAGTATGGAGTTTCTTCATGCGCTTTACACCGATATGACCTAAACGGCAGTGCCACAAATAAGTTGCACTATCATTATCAACTCTGCATCTTTTGGCTTCAACACTATGAATATGTGTATCACTACTATCGAGATTCATCAAAAATAGACCACTCTTCAAGGGTGCATGACCATAAAAGATATTACTCATATAAATAGAACAACCATTATTCTCTGATTTAAATGAATAACCGTCTCGCATCAAACAAGATCCAGATATAATGTTCATGCTCAATGCTGGCACCAAATAACAATTATTTAGGTCTAATACTAATCCCGAAGGTAGATGTAGAGGTAGCGTGCCGACCGCGATCACATCGACTTTGGAACCATTTCCCACGCGCATCGTCACCTTGTCCTTTGCCAGTGTTCGCTTAATCCGTAGTCCCTGTTTCGAGTTGCAAATATTAGCAACAGAACCAGTATCAAATACCCAGGTGCTACTGCGAGCTCTAGTAAGGTACACATCAATAACATGTATATCACATATACCTTTGTTCACCTTG
>NC_057795.1:151132612-151160750 GCF_018294505.1 Triticum aestivum | reverse complement strand
CCAGTCTGCTTGCAGTAGAAGCACTCAGTTTCAGGCTTAGGTCCAGACTTGGGTTTCTTCTCTTGAGCAGCAACTTGTTTGCTGTTCTTCTTGAAGTTCCCCTTCTTCTTCCCTTTGCCCTTTTTCTTGAAACTAGTGGTCTTGTTGACCATCAACACTTGATGCTCCTTCTTGATTTCTACCTCCGCAGCCTTTAGCATTGCGAAGAGCTCGGGAATCGTCTTATCCATCCCTTGCATATTATAGTTCATCACGAAGCTCTTGTAGCTTGGTGGAAGTGATTGGAGAATTCTGTCAATGACGCTATCATCCGGAAGAGTAACTCCCAGTTGAATCAAGTGATTACAATACCCAGACATCTTGAGTATGTGCTCACTGACAGAACTATTCTCCTCCATCTTGCAGCTATAGAACTTATTGGAGACTTCGTATCTCTCAATCCGGGAATTCTTCTGGAATATTAACTTCAACTCCTGGAACATCTCATATGCTCCATGACATTCAAAATGTCGTTGAAGTCCCGATTCTAAGCCGTAAAGCATGGCACATTGAACTATCGAGTAGTCATCAGCTTTGCTCTGCCAGACGTTCTTAACGTCGTCAGTTGCATCAGCAGCAGGCCTGGCACCCAGCGGTGCTTCCAGGACGTAATTTTTCTGTGCAGCAATGAGGATAATCCTCAAGTTACGGACCCAGTCCGCATAGTTGCTACCATCATCTTTCAACTTAGCTTTCTCAAGGAATGCATTAAAATTCAACGGAACAACAGCACGGGCCATCTATCTACAATCAACATAGACAAGCAAGATACTATCAGGTACTAAGTCCATGATAAATTTAAGTTCAATTAATCATATTACTTAAGAACTCCCACTTATACAAACATCTCTCTAGTCATCTAAGTGATCACGTGACCCAAATCAACTAAACCATAACCGATCATCACGTGAGATGGAGTAGTTTTCAATGGTGAACATCTTATGTTGATCATATCTACTATATGATTCACGCTCGACCTTTCGGTCTCCGTGTTCCGAGGCCATATCTACATATGCTAGGCTCGTCAAGTTTAACCTGAGTATTCTGCGTGTGCAAAACTGGCTTGCACCCGTTGTAGATGGACGTAGAGCTTATCACACCCGATCATCACGTGGTGTCTGGGCACGACGAACTTTGGCAACGGTGCATACTCAGGGAGAACACTTCTTGATAATTTTTAGTGAGAGATCATCTTAAAATGCTACCGTCAATCAAAGCAAGATAAGATGCATAAAGGATAAACATCACATGCAATCAATATAAGTGATATGATATGGCCATCATCATCTTGTGCTTGTGATCTCCATCTCCGAAGCACCATCATGATCACCATCGTCACCGGCGCGACACCTTGATCTCCATTGTAGCATCGTTGTCGTTTACGCCATCTATTGCTTCTACGACTATCGCTACTGCTTAGTGATAAAGTAAAGCAATTACAGGGTGTTTGCATTTCATACAATAAAGCGACAACCATATGGCTCCTGCCAGTTGCCGATAACTTCGGTTACAAAACATGATCATCTCATACAATAAAATATAGCATCATGTCTTGGCCATATCACATCACAACATGCCCTACAAAAACAAGTTAGACGTCCTCTACTTTGTTGTTGCAAGTTTTACGTGGCTGCTACGGGCTTAAGCAAGAACCAATCTCACCTACGCATCAAAACCACAACGATAGTTTGTCAAGTTGATGCTGTTTTAACCTTCGCAAGGACCGGGCGTAGCCACACTCGGTTCAACTAAAGTTGGAGAAACTGACACCTGATAGTCACCTGTGTGCAAAGCACGACGGTAAAACCAGTCTCGCGTAAGCGTACGCGTAATGTCGGTCCGGGCCGCTTCATCCAACAATACCGCCGAACCAAAGTATGACATGCCGGTAAGCAGTATGACTTATATCGCCCACAACTCACTTGTGTTCTACTCGTGCATATAACATCAAACCATAAAACCTAGGCTCGGATGCCACTATTGGGGAACGTAGTAATTTCAAAAACTTTCCTACGCACATGCAAGATCATGGTGATGCATAGCAACGAGAGGGGAGAGTGTTGTCTGTTGGAAATATGCCCTAGAGGCAATAATAAAAGTATTATTATATTTCAATGTTCATGATAATTGTCTTTTGTTCATGCTATAACTGTATTATCCGGAAATCGTATTACACGTGTGAATACTTAGACCACAATATGTCCCTGGTGAGCCTCTAGTTGACTAGCTCGTTGTGATCAACAGATAGTCATGGTTTCCTGACTATGGACATTGGATGTCGTTGATAACGGGATCACATCATTAGGAGAATGATGTGATGGACAAGACCCAATCCTAAGCATAGCATAAAAGATCGTGTAGTTCGTTTTGCTAGAGCTTTGCTAATGTCAAGTATCTCTTCCTTCGACCATGAGATCGTGTAACTCCCGGATACCGTAAGAGTGCCTTGGGTGTATCAAACGTCACAACGTAACTGGGTGACTATAAAGGTGCATTACAGGTATCTCCGAAAGTATCTGTTGGGTTGACACGGATCGAGACTGGGATTTGTCACTCCGTATGACGGAGAGGTATCACTGGGCCCACTCGGTAATGCATCATCATAATGAGCTCAATGTGACCAAGGTGTTGGACACAGGATCATGCATTACGGTACGAGTAAAGTGACTTGCCGGTAACGAGACTGAACAAGGTATTGGGATACCGACGATCGAGTCTCGGGCAAGTAACGTACTGATTGACAAAGGGAATTGTATACAAGGTTTGATCGAATCCTCGACATCGTGGTTCATCCGATGACAACATCGAGGAGCATGTGGGAGCCATCATGGGTATCCAGATCCCGCTGTTGGTTATTGACCTGAGAGCGTCTCAGTCATGTCTGCATGTCTCCCGAACCCGTAGGGTCTACACACTTAAGGTTCGGTGACGCTAGGGTTATTAGGAAGACTAGTATGTGACTACCGAATGTTGTTCGGAGTCCCGGATGGGATCCCGGACGTCATGAGGAGCTCCGGAAGGGTCCGGAGGTAAAGATTTATATATGGGAAGTTGTCAAACGGGCACCGGGAAGTTTCGGGGTCATACCGGTATTGTACCGAGGCCACCGGAAGGGTTCCGGGGGTCCACCGGGAGGGGCCACCCCTCCCGGGGGACCACATGGGCTGCGTGGGGCAGGGAGCCAGCCCCTGGTGGGCTGGGCGCACCCCCTCCCTTGGGCCCTTGCGCCTAGGGTTGAGGGGGCAACCCTAGAGGGGGCGCCCCCTTGGCTTGGGGGGCAAGCCACCCTCTTCCCCTCTCCCCTTGGCCGCCGCCCCCCCTCTAGATGGGATCTAGAGGGGCCGGCCCCCTTCTCCCTTCCTCCTATAAATAGAGGGGTGAGGGGAGGGCAGCCGCACCACCCTCCAAGGCGCAGCCCTCCCCTCCCCAACACCTCTCCTCCTCCGTTGTGTGCTCGGCGAAGCCCTGTCGGAGTACTGCTTCTCCACCATCACCACGCCGTCGTGCTGCCGGTGGAGCTGTCTTCCTCAATCTCTCCTTCCCCCTTGCTGGATCAAGAAGGAGGAGACGTCTCCCGTCCCGTACGTGTGTTGAACGCGGAGGTGCTGTCCGTTCAGCACTTGGTCATCGGTGATTCGAATCACGTCGAGTATGACTACATCATCACCTTGCAAGCTTCCGCACGCGATCTACAAGTGGTATGTAGATGCAAACTCACTCCCTCGACTCGTTGCTTAGATGAACTCATAGATGGATCTTGGTGAAACCGTAGGAAAATTTTTAATTTTCTGCAACGTTCCCCAACAGTGGCATCATGAGCTAGGTCTATGCGTAGTTCTTTAATGCACGAGTAGAACACAATTTGTTGTGGGCGTGGATCTTGTCAACTTACTTGCCTCTACTAGTCTTTTCTTGCTCAACGGTATTGTGGGATGAAGCGGCCCGGACCAACCTTACACGTACGCTTACGTGAGACCGGTTCCACCGATTGACATGCACTAGTTGCATAAGGTGGCTGGCGGGTGTCTGTCTCTCCCACTTTAGTTGGAGCGGATTCGATGAACAGGGCCCTTATGAAGGGTAAATAGAAGTTGACAAAATCACGTTGTGGTGATTCGTAGGTAAGAAAATGTTCTTGCTAGAACCCAATCGCAGCCACGTAAAAGATGCAACAACAATTAGAGGACGTCTAACTTGTTTTTGCAGCGATTGATCATGTGATGTGATATGGCCAGAAGTTGTGATGAATGATGAATTGTGATGTATGAGATCATGTTCTTGTAATAGGATTCATGACTTGCATGTCGATGAGTATGACAACCGGCAGGAGCCATAGGAGTTGTCTTTATTTTTTTTGTATGACCTGCGTGTCATTGAATAATGCCATGTAAACTACTTTACTTTATTGCTAAACGTTAGTCATAGAAGTAGAAGTAGTCATTGGCGTGACAACTTCATGAAGACACGATGATGGAGATCATGATGATGGAGATCATGGTGTCAAGCCGGTGACAAGATGATCATGGAGCCCCGAAGATGGAGATCAATGGAGCTTTATGATATTGGCAATATCATGTCACAACTATATAATTGCATGTGATGTTTATTATGTTTATGCATCTTGTTTACTTAGGACGACGGTAGTAAATAAGATGATCCCTTACAAAATTTCAAGAAGTGTTCTCCCCTAACTGTGCACCGTTGCTACAGTTCGTCGCTTCTAAGCACCACGTGATGATCGGGTGTGATGGATTCTTACGTTCACATACAACGGGTGTAAGACAGTTTTACACAACGAAAACACTTAGGGTTAACTTGACGAGCCTAGCATGTGCAGACATGGCCTCGGAACACGAAGACCGAAAGGTCGAACACGAGTCGTATGGAAGATACGATCAACATGAAGATGTTCACTGACGATGACTAGTCCGTCTCACGTGATGATCGGACACAGGCTAGTCGACTCGGATCGTGTAACACTTAGATGACTAGAGGGATGTCTAATCTAAGTGGGAGTTCATAATTTGATTAGAACTTTATTATCATGAACTTAGTCTAAAACCTTTGCAAATATGTCTTGTAGATCAATGGCCAACGCTAATGTCAACATGAACTTCAACGCGTTCCTAGAGAAAACCAAGCTGAAAGATGATGGTAGCAACTATACGGACTGGGTCCGGAACCTGAGGATCATCCTCATAGCTGCCAGAAAACAATATGTCCTAGAAGGACCGCTAGGTGACGCTCCCGTCCCAGAGAACCAAGACGTTATGAACGCTTGGCAAGCTCGTGCTGATGATTACTCCCTCGTTCAGTGCGGCATGCTTTACAGCTTAGAACCGGGGCTCCAAAAGCGTTTTGAGCACCACGGAGCATATGAGATGTTCGAAGAGCTGAAACTAGTTTTCCAAGCTCATGCCCGGGTCGAGAGATATGATGTCTCTGACAAGTTCTACAGTTGTAAGATGGAGGAAAATAGTTCTGTCAGTGAGCACATCCTGAAGATGTCTGGGTTGCACAACCGTATGACCCAGCTGAACATAAACCTCCCAGATGAGGCGGTCATTGACAGAATCCTCCAGTCGCTCCCACCAAGCTACAAGAGCTTTGTGATGAACTACAGCATGCAGGGAATGGTAAAGACCATTCCTGAAGTGTTCTCGATGCTGAAGTCAGCAGAGGCTGAAATCAAGAAAGAACATCAAGTGTTGATGGTCAATAAGACCACTAAGTTCAAGAAGGGCAAGGGTAAGAAGAACTTCAAGAAGGACGGCAAAAATGTTGCCGCGCCCGGTAAGGCTGTTGCCGGGAAGAAGTCAAAGAATGGACCCAAGCCTAAGACTGAGTGCTTTTATTGCAAGGGGAAGGGTCACTGGAAGCGGAACTGCCCCAAATACTTAGCGGATAAGAAGGCCGGCAACACCAAAGGTATATTTGATATACATGTGATTGATGTGTACCTTACCAGTACTCGTAGTAACTCCTGGGTATTTGATACCGGTGTCGTTGCTCATATTTGTAACTCACAGCAGGAGGTGCGGAATAAACGGAGACTGGCGAAGGACGAGGTGACTATGCGCGTCGGGAATGGTTCCAGAGTCGATGTGATCGCCGTCGGCACGCTGCCTCTACATTTACCTACGGGATTAGTTTTGAACCTTAATAATTGTTATTTAGTGCCATGTTTGAGCATGAACATTGTATCTGGATCTCGTTTAATATGAGATGGCTACTCATTTAAGTCTGAGAATAATGGTTGTTCGATTTATATGAGAGATATGTTTTATGGTCATGCTCCGATGGTCAATGGTTTATTCTTAATGAATCTCGAGCGTAATGTTACACATGTTCATAGTGTGGATGCCAAAAGATGTAAAGTTGATAACGATAGTCCCACATACTTGTGGCACTGCCGCCTTGGTCACATTGGTGTCAAACGCATGAAGAAGCTCCATGCTGATGGACTTTTGGAGTCTCTTGATTATGAATCGTTTGACACATGCGAACCATGCCTCTTGGGCAAAATGACCAAGACTCCGTTCTCCGGAACAATGGAGCGAGCAACCAACTTGTTGGAAATCATACATACCGATGTGTGCGGTCCAATGAGCGTTGAGGCTCGCGGAGGATATCGTTATGTTCTCACTCTCACTGATGACTTGAGTAGATATGGGTATGTCTACTTAATGAAACACAAGTCTGAGACCTTTGAAAAGTTCAAGGAATTTCAGAGTGAGGTAGAGAATCAACGTGACCGAAAGATAAAATTCTTACGATCAGATCGTGGAGGAGAATACTTAAGTCACGAATTTGGTACACACTTAAGGAAATGTGGAATCGTTTCACAACTCACGCCGCCTGGAAAACCTCAGCGAAATGGTGTGTACGAACGTCGTAATCGCACTCTATTGGATATGGTGCGGTCTATGATGTCTCTTACCGATTTACCGCTATCATTTTGGGGATACGCTCTAGAGATAGCTACATTCACTTTAAATAGGGCACCGTCTAAATCCGTTGAGACGACACCGTATGAATTATGGTTTGGAAAGAAACCTAAGCCGTCGTTTCTAAAAGTTTGGGGATGCGATGCTTATGTCAAGAAACTTCAACCTGAAAAGCTCGAACCCAAGTCGGAAAAATGTGTATTCATAGGATACCCTAAGGAAACTGTCGGGTATACCTTCTACTTAAGATCCGAAGGCAAGATCTTTGTTGCCAAGAACGGATGCTTTCTGGAAAAAGAGTTTCTCTCGAAAGAAGTAAGTGGGAGGAAAGTAGAACTCGATGAAGTACTACCTCTCGAACGGGAAAGTGGTACAGCTCAGGAAAATGTTCCTGTGATGCCCACACCAACTGAAGAGGAAAACAATGATGATGATCAAGGTACTTCGGATCAAGTTACTACTGAACTTCGTAGGTCCACAAGGACACGTTCCGCACCAGAGTGGTACGGCAACCCTGTCCTGGAAATCATGTTGTTAGACAACAATGAACCTTCGAACTATGAAGAAGCGATGGCGGGCCCGGATTCCAACAAATGGCTTGAAGCCATGAAATCTGAGATAGAATCCATGTATGAAAACAAAGTATGGACTTTGACAGACTTGCCCGATGATCGGCGAGCGATAGAAAACAAATGGATTTTTAAGAAGAAGATGGACGCGGATGGTAATGTTACCATCTATAAGGCTCGACTTGTCGCTAAGGGTTATCGACAAGTTCAAGGGATTGACTACGACGAGACTTTCTCTCCCGTAGCGAAGCTAAAGTCCGTCCGAATCATGTTAGCAATTGCCGCATACTATGATTATGAGATATGGCAGATGGATGTCAAAACGGCATTCCTTAACGGACATCTTAAGGAAGAGTTGTATATGATGCAGCCGGAAGGTTTTGTCGATCCTCGGAACGCTAACAAAGTATGCAAGCTCCAGCGATCCATTTATGGACTGGTGCAAGCATCTCGGAGTTGGAACATTCGCTTTGATGAGATGATCAAAGCGTTTGGGTTTGCGCAGACTTATGGAGAAGCCTGCGTTTACAAGAAAGTGAGTGGGAGCTCTGTAGCATTTCTCATATTATATGTAGATGACATACTCTTGATGGGAAATAATATAGAATTTCTGGACAGCATTAAGGCCTACTTGAACAAGTGTTTTTCAATGAAGGACCTTGGAGAAGCTGCTTATATATTAGGCATCAAGATCTATAGAGATAGATCGAGACGCCTCATAGGTCTTTCACAAAGCACATACCTTGATAAGATTTTGAAGAGGTTCAAAATGGATCAGTCCAAGAAGGGGTTCTTGCCTATGTTACAAGGTGTGAGACTGAGCTCGGCTCAGTCACCGACCACGGCAAAAGATAAAGAAGAGATGAGTGTCATCCCCTATGCTTCAGCCATAGGATCTATTATGTATGCCATGCTGTGTACCAGACCCGATGTAAACCTTGCCGTAAGTTTGGTAGCAAGATACCAAAGTAATCCCAGCAAGGAACACTGGACAGCGGTCAAGAATATCCTGAAGTACCTGAAAAGGACGAAGGACATGTTTCTCGTTTATGGAGGAGACGAAGAGCTCGTCGTAAAGGGTTACGTCGACGCTAGCTTCGACTCAGATCTGGATGACTCTAAGTCACAAACCGGATACGTGTATATGTTGAATGGTGGAGCAGTAAGCTGGTGCAGCTGCAAGCAGAGCGTCGTGGCGGGATCTACGTGTGAAGCGGAGTACATGGCAGCCTCGGAGGCAGCGCATGAAGCAATTTGGGTGAAGGAGTTCATCACCGACCTAGGAGTCATACCCAATGCGTCGGGGCCGATCAAACTCTTCTGTGATAACACTGGAGCTATTGCCCTTGCCAAGGAGCCCAGGTTTCACAAGAAGACCAGGCACATCAAGCGTCGTTTCAACTCCATCCGTGAAAATGTTCAAGATGGAGACATAGAGATTTGCAAAGTGCACACGGATCTGAATGTCGCAGATCCGCTGACTAAACCTCTCTCACGTGCAAAACATGATCAACACCAGAACTCTATGGGTGTTCGATTCATGACAATGTAACTAGATTGGTGACTCTAGTGCAAGTGGGAGACTGTTGGAAATATGCCCTAGAGGCAATAATAAAAGTATTATTATATTTCAATGTTCATGATAATTGTCTTTTGTTCATGCTATAACTGTATTATGCGGAAATCGTATTACACGTGTGAATACTTAGACCACAATATGTCCCTGGTGAGCCTCTAGTTGACTAGCTCGTTGTGATCAACAGATAGTCATGGTTTCCTGACTATGGACATTGGATGTCGTTGATAATGGGATCACATCATTAGGAGAATGATGTGATGGATAAGACCCAATCCTAAGCATAGCATAAAAGATCGTGTAGTTCGTTTTGCTAGAGCTTTGCTAATGTCAAGTATCTCTTCCTTCGACCATGAGATCGTGTAACTCCCGGATACCGTAAGAGTGCCTTGGGTGTATCAAACGTCACAACGTAACTGGGTGACTATAAAGGTGCATTACAGGTATCTCCGAAAGTATCTGTTGGGTTGACACGGATCGAGACTGGGATTTGTCACTCCGTATGACGGAGAGGTATCACTGGGCCCACTCGGTAATGCATCATCATAATGAGCTCAATGTGACCAAGGTGTTGGACACGGGATCATGCATTACGGTACGAGTAAAGTGCTTGCCGGTAAAGAGACTGAACAAGGTATTGGGACACCGACGATCGAGTCTCGGGCAAGTAATGTACCGATTGACAAAGGGAATTGTATACAGGGTTTGATCGAATCCTTGACATCGTGGTTCATCCGATGATAACATCGAGGAGCATGTGGGAGCCATCATGGGTATCCAGATCCCGCTGTTGGTTATTGACCTGAGAGCGTCTCGGTCATGTCTGCATGTCTCCCGAACCCGTAGGGTCTACACACTTAAGGTTCGGTGACGCTAGGGTTATTAGGAAGACTAGTATGTGACTACCGAATGTTGTTCGGAGTCCCGGATGGGATCCCGAACGTCATGAGGAGCTCCGGAAGGGTCCGGAGGTAAAGATTTATATATGGGAAGTTGTCAAACGGGCACCGGGAAGTTTCGGGGTCATACCGGTATTGTACCGGGGCCACCGGAAGGGTTCCGGGGGTGCACCGGGAGGGGCCACCCCTCCCAGGGGACCACATGGGCTGCGTGGGGCAGGGAGCCAGCCCCTGGTGGGCTGGGCGCACCCCCTCCCTTGGGCCCTTGCGCCTAGGGTTGAGGGGGGAACCCTAGAGGGGGCGCCCCTTGGCTTGGGGGGCAAGCCACCCTCTTCCCCTCTCCCCTTGGCCGCCGCCCCCCCTCTAGATGGGATCTAGAGGGGCCGGCCCCCTTCTCCCTTCCCCCTATAAATAGAGGGGTGAGGGGAGGGCAGCCGCACCACCCTCCAAGGCGCAGCCCTCCCCTCCCCAACACCTCTCCTCCTCCGTTGTGTGCTCGGGGAAGCCCTATCGGAGTACTGCTTCTCCACCATCACCACGCCGTCGTGCTGCCGGTGGAGCTGTCTTCCTCAACCTCTCCTTCCCCCTTGCTGGATCAAGAAGGAGGAGACGTCTCCCGTCCCGTACGTGTGTTGAACGCGGAGGTGCTGTCCGTTCAGCACTTGGTCATCGGTGATTCGAATCACGTCGAGTACGACTACATCATCACCTTGCAAGCTTCTGCACGCGATCTACAAGTGGTATGTAGATGCAAACTCACTCCCTCGACTCGTTGCTTAGATGAACTCATAGATGGATCTTGGTGAAACCGTAGGAAAAATTTTAATTTTCTGCAACGTTCCCCAACATTGTCTACGTACCCTCGTAGACCGAAGCGGAAGCTTTGACACAACGTAGAGGAAGTAGTCGTACGTCTTCCCGGTTCAACCGATCCAAGCACCATTACTCCGGCACCTCCGAGTTCTTGACACACGTACAGCTCGAGGACGCACCCTGAACACAGCAGAGGAACGGGGAGGGGTTCCGTCAGCACGACAGCGTGGTGACGATCTTGATGCTCAACTGTCGCAGGGCTTTGCCTAAGCACCGCTACAATATGACCGAGGTGTAATATCGTGGAGGGGGGCACCGCACACGGCTAAGGAACGATCACAATGATCAACTTGTGTGTCTCTGGGGTGCCCCCCGCCCCCGTATATAAAGGAGGGAGGGAGGAGGGGGCCGACCTAAGGGGAGGCGCGCCCTAGGAGGGGGAAACCTACTCCAAGTAGGTTTGCCCCCTCTTTTCCTAATAGGAGTAGGAGAGGGAAGGAAGAGGGGGGAGGAGAGAAGGAAAGGGGGGGGCGGCCCCCCTCCCAATTTGGATTGGGCTTGGGGGGGCGCGCCCCCTCCTTTGCTCCTTCTCCCTCCCTTCCACTAAGGCCCAATAAGGCCCATATACTTACCGTGGGGTTCCGATAACCTCCCGGAACTCCGGTATAATCCCAATCTCATCCGGAACCTTTCCGGTGTCCAAATATATCCGTCCAATATATCAATCTTTATGTCTCGACCATTTTGAGACTCCTCGTCATGTCCGTGATCACATCCGGGACTCCGAACAACCTTCGGTACATCAAAATACATAAACTCATAATATAACTGTCATCGAAACCTTAAGCGTGCGGACCCTACGGTTCGAGAACAATGTAGACATGACCGAGACACGTCTCCGGTCAATAACCAATAGCGGGACCTGGATGCCCATATTGGTTCCTACATATTCTACGAAGATCTTTATCGGTCAAACCGCACAACAACATACGTTGTTCCCTTTGTCATCGGTATGTTACTTGCCCGAGATTCGATCGTCGGTATCCAATACCTAGTTCAATCTCGTTACCGGCAAGTCTCTTTACTCGTTCTGTAATACATCATCTCGCAACTAACTCATTAGTTGAAATGCTTGCAAGGCTTAAGTGATGTGTATTACCGAGAGGGCCCAGAGATACCTCTCCGACATTCGGAGTGACAAATCCTAATCTCGAAATACGCCAACTCAACAAGTACCTTTGGAGACACCTGTAGAGCACCTTTATAATCACCCAGTTACGTTGTGACGTTTGGTAGCACACAAAGTGTTCCTCCGGTAAACGGGAGTTGCATAATCTCATAGTCACAGGAACATGTATAAGTCATGAAGGAAGCAATAGCAACATACTAAACGATCGGGTGCTAAGCTAACGGAATGGGTCATGTCAATTAGATCATTCAACTAATGATGTGACCTTGTTAATCAAATAACAACTCCTTGTTCATGGTTAGGAAACATAACCATCTTTGATTAACAAGCTAGTCAAGTAGAGGCATACTAGTGACACTCTGTTTGTCTATATATTCACACATGTATTATGTTTCCGGTTAATACAATTCTAGCATGAATAATAAACATTTATCATGATATAAGGAAATAAATAATAACTTTATTATTGCCTGTAGGGCATATTTCCTTCAGTCTCCCACTTGCACTAGAGTCAATAATCTAGATTACGTAGTAATGATTCTAACACCCATGGAGTCTTGGTGTTGATCATGTTTTGCTCATGGAAGAGGCTTAGTCAACGGGTCTGCAACATTCAGATCCGTATGTATCTTGAAAATCTCTATGTCTCCCACCTGGACTAGATCCCGGATGGAACTGAAGCGTCTCTTGATGTGCTTGGTTCTCTTGTGAAATCTGGATTCCTTCGCTAAGGCAATCGCTCCAGTATTGTCACAAAAGATTTTCATTGGACCCGATGCACTAGGTATGACACCTAGATCGGATATGAAGTGGGTCTCTATCGAGGAAGTGCTAGCATTCAACGCTCCAACTATGAAGTGGTGCAAGATGAAGCGGATGAGTTTGCAATGAAAGAAGATGAAGAACCTTGTGAGCTCTTTCGAAGAGTGACCAAACTCGCGGTCGCACTCCAAGATCATGGAAGCAAGGACACGGATGACAATTGGATCAAGCGAAAGTTCCTCAAGGCCATGATGCACTACAACAAGGCCATGTCCTCCGTCATTCGTCAACGACCGGATTTCCACTCCATGACCTCAAGTGAAGTGTTGGATGAGTTCGTTGCAATGAGCATCTTGGACAAGACCGCCGACAATGCGGTGCTCCGTTCTCAAAGGGCAAAGAAGCCTAACCTTGATTTGAAGGCTAAGGTTATTATGGAAGAAGAGGAAGAAGTGGAAGATGAGGAAACCAACCCCGAAGACACCAAATTTGATTACCATGAGCACATGGCCCTTGCTTCAAGACAATTTTGGAGCAAGAAGAGTTCAAGACCCAACTTCAACAAGGACAACTCAAGTGGCGTCAAGGGCAAGCAACGAGTTAGAATTTGCTTCAACTGTGGCAATGTGAGCCATTTCGTTGCGGATTGTCCTTACGAGAAGCGGGAAGACAACGGTGGCAAGTTCATCCGAAAGGACAAAGCTAAGTCCTTCCCCAACAAGAACAACTTCGCCAAGAAGACTCCCACTCGTGGGTTGGTGGTTCAAGAAGAATACCAAGAGGATGACGATGATGATGAAAATGAAGAAGCAATGGCCATGGCGTCCGTTGCCATTGCTACTACTCCCCGGGTGTCTCTCTTCGAATCACCCAACGAAAACATCACCGCCAAATGCCTCATGGCTAAAGCTTCAAACAAGGTAACCCCCAACATCACAACCACCATCATTACTAATCCCTCCTTGGAGGATTGCATTGATGAACATGTTGAGTCTAATGAGGAAGTGAATGAATTTGAGTCTTTTATGAGTAAGCTCAAGGGTAAGTCCAAGAAGCACTTTGTTGCTCTCTTGGAACAACTTGGTGAGGCCAATGACATGATCAAGGCTCACGAAGAAACCATCTCCAAGATGGAAGGTCATAGTCGTGACTATGCCGATGAGATATCAGATCTCTCTAATGCTCTTGAGGAAGAGCGTGTGCATCGTTTGACTCTTGAGGAGTCACACAATTATGACCATGCTAAGTTAAAGAAAGATCTTGATCATGCTCTTGTCGTGTCTCATGTGCTAACCTCCGAGAAGGCTAAACTTGGGGTTGATCATGCTAGACTCAAAGAGGAGTTTGAGATACTTGAAAAGGCCCACAAGGTCTTGAAGGGTACTCATGCTAACCTCAAAGAGTCTCATGCTCAACTCCAAGTTAAGCTAATCAAGGAAAAGGCCACCTTTCCTCATATGGTATTAATTGATAATGCATGTGCTACTAACCCATGTTGTGAGCATGTGCATCTTGTGGAGGAGAATGCCAAGTTGAAGGATCAACTTGCGAAAGGCCTTGTGACTTGCATTCAAGGTGAGAAGAACCTCAACGACCTTTTGAGCAATCAAAAGGAAGTTGTGGCCAAAGAAGGAATTGGGTTTGCACCCAAGTCCAAGAGCAAGAAGAAGAACAACAACAAGACCAAACGTCCTCCTCCTCTCAAACAAACGTTTGTGAAAGAGGGAGAGGGTGCTCCTAAGGAGAAGAAGGAAAAAGTGAAGGGAGTAGATGTCCAAAAGGGCAAAAGCATTTCCTCAAACAAAGCCGGCGACTTTAACCTGTCATATGTGTTGTGCCGTGCTAGTGATGGACATGTTTATGCTAAATTTGTTGGTTCTCCTTATGAGTACATTGAATGGTCTATTTGGGTTCCCAAGACCCTTGTTACTAACATAAAAGGACCCATTACTAAATGGGTAGCTAAAACCAAGCATTGATCTCGTGTAGGTGTTTGCTTCCGGTGGGGGATCATGGTTGCTCGATAGTGGAGCAACAAATCATATGACCGGGAGCAAGGACTTGGTGGTGGACGTGGAAGAGATTCCATCTATGCCCACCAATGTCGAGTGGGGTGATGCATCACATTCTAAGGTATTGGGTCTCAGCAAGGTTGTCATTTCTCATGATCTAACGATCGAGAAAGTCATGCTTGTTGAGTCCCTTGCATACAATTTGCTTTCCGTTCGTCAACTTGCACTCATGGGCTTTGCTACATTCTTTGACATTGATACCGTGGCCCTCTTGTGGAGCAAGACTCTTAAAGTAGCCTTTGTTGGGCATGTCGAGAATGGTCTCTATGTGATTAACTTTTCGGAGCGACCCACTAAGACCGTGACATGCCTAATGGCTAAAGTTGACGTGGGATGGCTTTGGCATCGCCGTTTAGCCCATGTCAATATGAGATCTTTGCAAATTCTTCTCAAGGGGGACCATGTCCGTGGACTAACAAATGTTAGTTT
Organism: Triticum aestivum; assembly: GCF_018294505.1. Classification (NCBI taxonomy): domain Eukaryota; kingdom Viridiplantae; phylum Streptophyta; class Magnoliopsida; order Poales; family Poaceae; genus Triticum; species Triticum aestivum. The sequence continues at coordinate 151,145,455 of NC_057795.1, read as the reverse complement.
TGCCAGAGATCGTGCTTGCAGTGCTTGTATTGAAGGAAAGCTTCATGAAAAGGCTCACCCTCCATCAACCATCATCTACTCGAAGAGACCCTTGGAGCTCCTTCACATGGATCTCTTCGGGCCTCCATCTTTTGATAGTCTTGGAGGAAGAAAGTATTGCTTGGTGATTGTGGATGACTATTCAAGATACACTTGGGTATACTTCTTCAAGAGGAAGAGTGAGACTCAACAAACCATCATTGACTTTGCAAATGAAGCTCAACGTCAACACGATGCAAAGATCTTGACAATAAGAAGTGACAACGGCACCGAGTTCAAGAACTACACCTTGGATGATTTTCTTAGTGATGAGGGGATCAAGCACCAATATGCTGCTCCATACACCCCTCAACAAAATGGTGTTGCGGAGAGGAAGAACCGGACGTTGATGGATGCGGCTAGGACCATGATGGCGGAGTTCAAGTCTCCATACAACTTTTGGGCCGAAGCCATCAACACCGCATGTCATGCATCCAACCGGCTCTATCTTCGCAAAGGCTTGAACAAGACTCCTTATGAGATACTCACCGGCAACAAGCCCAACCTCAAGTACTTCCGGGTGTTCGGTTGTAAGTGTTTCATTCTCAAGAAAGGTGTTCGTTTGTCTAAATTTGAGGCTAGAGCTCATGAGGGCATATTTGTTGGTTATGCTACAAACTCTCATGCTTACCGTGTCCTCAACAAGTCCACCGGACTCATTGAGGAGACGTGTAACATGGAGTTTGACGAAAATAACGGCTCCCAAGTGGAGCAAAGTGGTACTTGTGAGGTAGGTGATGAAATTCCTCCCCAAGCCATAAGAAGAATGGGTATTGGTTAAATCCTACCCATTGAGGAACCCCTTGTGGCCGAAGGAGAAGGACAATGCTCCACTCAAGTGGAGCCATCACCTCCCCAAGACCCACACGCTTCCGAAGAACAAAGTGAAGGCCCTCATTCTCATGAACAAGACCAAGGGCAAGATCAACCTCAAGATGGTGGTGAACCTCTAAATGATGCCCAAGGTCAAGTTCTCCCCCTCGAGCAAGTTCAAGATCATGAGCAAGCTCAAGATCAAGAACAAGCTCAAGACGGCGCTCAAGATGATCAAGTTAACCCTCCTCCTTCCACACCCGAGGAGGAATTGGAGCGTCGTGCCGCGAAGATTGCTTCCAAGCTCACCACTCAAGGCCATCTCATGGAAAACGTGGTTGGAAGCCTAAGAAAGGGGGTAAGCACTCGTAAACAATTAGCAAACTATTGTGAACATCACGCGTTTGTCTCTTGTGTTGAACCCCAAAAGGTCTATGAGGCGCTCGAAGACTCGGATTGGATCAATGCCATGCATGAAGAACTCAACAACTTCGAGTACAACAAGGTGTGGAGATTGGTGCCAAGACCATCGGGGAACCACAACGTCATTGGAACCAAGTGGATCTTCAAGAACAAGCAAGATGCTCATGGGAACATCATTCGCAACAAGGCGAGATTGGTAGCACAAGGCTACTCCCAAGTCGAGGGTATCGACTATGGTGAAACCTTTGCTCCCGTTGCTCATCTTGAATCCATTTGTTTGTTGATTGCTTATGCTTCCCATCACAACTTTAAGTTGCAACAAATGGATGTGAAAAGTGCTTTTCTTAGTGGTCCTATTAATGAGTTGGTCTATGTCAAGCAACCCCCTGGGTTCGAGGACCCCTACTTCCCGGATCATGTGTATCAACTCGATAAGGCACTCTATGGCCTTAAACAAGCCCCACATGCGTGGTATGATCACCTTACCGAGTTGCTACAAGATCGTGGATTTGAAGTAGGACAAATCGACCCCACTCTTTTTACTAAGAAGGTCAACGGGGAGTTGTTTGTATGCCAACTATATGTTGATGATATTATCTTTGGTTCTCCTAACAAAGCTTTCAATGAGGAATTTGCCGCTCTCATGACCTCCAAGTTCAAGATGTCTTCAATGGGAGAGTTGAAGTTCTTCCTTGGTTTTGACATCAAACAAAGAAGAGAAGTAACCTTCATCAACCAAGCCAAATACACTCAAGACATGCTTAAAAGATTCAAGCTAAGTGATGTCAAGCCGGCTACTACACCAATGCCTACCAAGTGCCAACTTGACATTGATCCCAATGGTAAAGCGGTGGATCAAAAGGTATATCGCTCCATGATTGGCTCCTTGCTTTACCTTTGTGCATCTAGACCGGATATCATGTTGAGTGTGGGGATGTGTGCACGTTTTCAAGCCGCACCAAAGGAAAGTCACTATGTGGCGGTCAAGCGAATCTTTCGATATTTGGCTCATACCCCAAACTTTGGCTTATGGTACCCAAGAGGAGCAAACTTCAAGCTTGAAGGTTTCACGGATTCCAATTGGGCGGGAGACAAAGTGGATAGGAAGTCCACTTCCGGAGGGTGCCAATTTCTTGGTTGCTCTTTGGTAAGTTGGTCTTCCAAGAAGCAAAGTTGTGTGTCTCTCTCGTCCACCGAAGCGGAGTATGTGGCGGCCGGTAGTTGTTGTGCTCAACTCCTATGGATGAGGCAAACTTTAAAGGAGTACGGTGTCATTTGTGACAAAGTGCCCCTTTGGTGTGATAATGAAAGTGCCATCAAGATTTCTCTCAACCCGGTGCAACACTTCAAGACGAAGCACATTGAGATTCGGTATCACTTCATCCGGGATCACATTAGGCGAGGGGAGATCGAGCTCAAGTATGTCAACACTCATGATAACCTTGCAGATATTTTCACGAAGCCCTTGGATGAAGCAAGATTTCACGAGTTAAGGCATGAGCTAAATATCATTGATTTGAGCAATGTGACTTGAACCCATGCACCCCCCACCACACTCAACTTGTTGTCTAGTTTAGGTGTAGGCATGGACATAGGGGGAGTGTTGTTCTCTCAATGAACTCTCCCTCCCCCCATTATGCATAAATCGATCACCTCTTTCACATTAGCCATTTTTGATGGTACTTGTGCTTCAAAGACGAGTTTTGGTCATGGGCCCAAGGATAATTCTTCGCGGTGCCATACCATCCAACTCAAACATAGGTGGCTTCGGCCACCGCCCTCTCTCCTCGAGAGGCTTTGTCGCTTGGTGGTTTCTTGTTGTCTTTTTGCCTCTGGTTTGTGCGTGTTCTTGTGGTTTCTTGTGTGTGAACAGTTTCCGTGCAAAGGCTTTTTCCTCTCGTGTTGAAACTTGCGGTGACTTGAGTTCACGGTACTACAGCGGCCAGCTATGGTACTACCGCAGCCAGCCATGGTACTACCGCTTGCGGGAGCACGGTACTACCGTCACCACGTGACAGTAATTTTTTACTGCCGCCTGGTTGAGCGGTACTACCGCCTCGGCGCGGTACTTCCGCCCGAGCGGTACTACCGCGATGATACGCGGTACTACCGCGCCGGTTCGAGCGCGTGGGGATAAGGACGAGCAGGGGAGTTCTAACTCCCCATACCCATTCGCAGTCCTTTCCCACGTCATCTCCTTCTCTCCCTCGCTCAAGAACGGAGCCGGCGTTCGTCGCTGGATCTCCTCCACCGGCTGCCCTCCCGTGATTCCGACCAGTGGGATCGTTCCCCACCACGTGCTCTTGCTATGGACCAAGGTTTTTCCCCAACTCCCTCTCCATGTTGATTGTGTTTGGTGTTTCTAGGTTTTGGGGGAGGCTTGTGTGTTCTTGAGATTCATAGGCTTAATCTCTGCAAGAATAGGATGAAGGAGCGTGGTATTGCATAGGAATTATACTTGTATTGTTGTCTTGCGCTAGATCTGATCACCGTAGCACCGCCGTTGTTTCATGGTTCTTTTCAGATTCAAACCGCCGGTTGGGTCTGACGCGACGCGGTACTACCGCCCGTCCGGCATGGTACTACCGCTCGCACGGTACTACCGCCTTTCGGGAGCGGTACTACCGTGCTCTGTGCGGTACTAAAAGTTTACTTCCTCTCTAGCCACGGTACTACCATGACCTCGCACGGTACTACCGCGTTTGGAGCGGTACTAACATTTTAGTACCACAGACAGTGGCAGTTCTACCGTGGCTCACATCTATCGCATGCCAACTTTCTCGTATGCCTTCTATGTGTTTCTTGTGCTTTATCGTAGCCTTTGCATTGATCTTCTTTGCGTCTTTGGTGTTTTGCGTGTGTGTCTCAGGTGGTGGCTCTCGCCGGTCCAATCCCAGTCGTGACACTGGCTCCAAGCGTCTGCACAACCCAGGTGAAGTTCCAGAGGGCTCGTTTGCCTCCAAGCGCAATGTCAAGACCTCAGCTAGCAAGCACAAGGAGCCCTCTAAGGGCATGGATGAGATAGCCCCAACTGAGTATGTCCGTCTCAGGCAGCTTCACCCTTATGTGAACCCGCGTTCCACTGTCAGAGGCTGTGAGCTGTTCTGGAACAAGGCCCAGACCAACATCTATCTGGATGTCATCAAGAACAAGCAGAATACCTACGTGGAGGTGAAGTGGATTGATATGCATCACATGAGGAAGGAAAAGTTCCGTGACTACTTTGGAGAGGCTCTGGACTTGGTGGAGCAGTTTGGCATTGAGCATGTGATATCCTTTCACCTTGACTATGACCCTGAGCTTATCTGTCAGTTCTTTGCCTCAGTTTATTTTCACCCTAATGAAGAGAGGAGGATGACTTGGATGACCAATGGCCGTCAACTGTCTGCTACCTGGAAGGAGTTTATGGATCTGCTTCATGTTCATGATGATGGGCTCAATACTCCAGTGGGTGTTCGCCCTCATGGCAATGTGGAGTCTGCCAACAAGGACAAGCTTACTCCGTTCATGGTTGAGAAGGCGCTTGCCACTGGAAAATCAACATTGGTGCTCAACTCCTTTCTGGATATCATGTATCGCATCTTCCGCAACTCCTTGTTCCCTCGCATCGGTGACAAAGACAAGGTTCATGCCTATATGGTGGACATGATGCTTATTTGCCAGGAGGCTCGCTCGTCTCAGAATCAGCCACTTGATGTCTCACACATCATGTGGTGTGAGCTTCGGTTTGCAGTGTTCAACCGCAAGGTGCCTATCTATGGGCCCTACCTGTTTCTGCTGATCTCGAAGACTTGGGAGAAGATGTTCCCTGGTGAGGAGTTCCTTGCTCCAGACTGGATTCGCCATGAGCCCATTTGTTTGCGTATAAAATCCAACTAGGCTAACACCGCTACTCGTGCCGAGGCGACTGCTCCTAGGGCTGCTGTTGATGAGGAGGATGCTGGCGCCGAGGATGTTTCTGAGGGCCGTACTGCTAGGCCCTCCCAGAGTGCCTCTAGGCCATCATGGGCCAAGAAGTTGAAGGATAAGATGAAGTCTCTTTTCTGCATGCAAGCCAAAGGGTAGTACAGGACTCACGTGGAGTCTAAGGAGAGTCGTCGCCGGCACAACAAGATCTTGCAGCTCTATGGTGAGGAAGTGTCTGGCGGGTCTGAGGAGCGCATCACTCCTAAGGCAGAGTGGATGGAGAAGCAAGGCTATAGGTGGACTGATTCTGAGGAGGATGTCGAGGAGACCATTCTAGCTGCAGAGGAGTCGGACGGAGAGGGTTGGGACGAGTTCCCTGCTTGAGCCACCTCTTGTGTGTGTAGGTGTCCTCTCTGCCTTTTTGGCGTCTCGATGCCAAAGGGGGAGAGAGTGTAGGGATTTGCGAGTTTGCGAGTCATGTGTGTCGTGTGTTTGCTGCTCTCTCGGTTGAACTATTTGCTGCTTTCTCGTTCGAACCTTGGTTACTTTACTTTGTTTGGTGTAAGACATATGCACACTATCTATCCTAGCGAGCTTGTGTTATATTGTGCCATCTTTATGCTATGCTATGCTTATTATCATGCCTTGGTCTCTAAAATATAGGGGGAGTGTTGATCCTAGTCTGTGTGCTATGCAGTCCAAAGCATTCATCTAAAGTGCACACATCTAGGGGGAGCCCGTCTATATTTTAGAGAGGTGGGGTTTGCCCCTGCTCTAAATTATCTTATCTATGTGCAAATCCCGTGTTGTCATCAATCCACCAAAAAGGGGGAGATTGTAAGGGCATATTTATCCCTTAGGTGTTTTGGTGATTGATGACAATGCTTTTGCGGACTAATCGCGTGCCTTGAGTTTCTCAGATACTTCATCACTAGGCACGAGACGATTCGGTGCCCCTCGGAGACTATTGAAGTCGGCGTTGTTCTACGTTTCTCTTTGGTGGATTTGAGTCGTAGGAGAGCCGTACTATTAAGAGGGGGTCTGCGTCGGAAAGGTTTGGGTGGAATCAACACGTACACTTGTCCCTCCTTTCCCTGCATTTTGGAGCTTCCCTTCGTTACCTTGGTTGTGCGGAAATCTGACGACTACTGCTGTACTTGCGGTAGTACCGCAAGTACAAGCGGTAGTACCGCTGTGTGTCACGGTAGTACCGCTCCTATGGAGCGGTAGTACCGCGGCTCCCAGGCCTTGTGCCGCTCCAGTGTGGTAGTAGGGGCGGATGTAATTTTTTACATCCGCACCCCCCACGGTAGTACCGCTCGTCCAGCGCGGTAGTACCGCGGGGGCCCATGGTAGTACCGCTCCCTAGGAGTTGTAGTACCGTGGCCCTCCTACCTAGTACCGCAGTGTCACGGTAGTAGGAGCGGATGTAATTTTTTACATCCGCACCCGCAACGGTAGTACCGCGCCTCGCGAGCGGTAGTACCGCGTCGGATTTTTGTACCACCTCAGTTTCAGCGGAAGTAGGCACGGATGTAATTTATTTCATCCGCGCCCTTCCCATGCCGTGACGTTCCTGCCTTGTGGTAGTACCGCAAGGGGGAGCGGTAGTACCGCGCAAGAGGTAGTACTGCCCCCTAGTCAGGCAAGTTCCGGCCTGTGCTGCTATCGCGGAAGTACCATGGTCCGCCACGGTAGTACCGCACAGCCTCGCGGTAGTACCGCGCCCCTGGAGCGGTAGTACCGCGTGTCGCGGGCTGAGCATGTGGATAACGGTTGGATTTTTCCCACGACTATATAAGGGGTGTCTTCTACCTCTAGTTGACCACCTCTTCCACCAAAAAGCTCCATTGTTGTTCCAAGCTCCATTTTCGCCCGATCTCTCTCCCTGGCCAATCAAACTTGTTGATTTGCTCGGGATTGGGTGACAAGGGCCCGATCTACACTTCCACCACAGGATATTTGATTCCCCCCACTTATCCCTAGCGGATCTTGTTACTCTTGGGTGGTTGATCACCCTAGACGGTTGAGGTCACCCCGAAGCCATACTCCATTGTGGTGAAGCTTCGTGGTGTTGTTGGGAGCCTCCGATTGTTGTGGAGATTGCCCCAACCTTGTTTGTAAAGGTTCGGTCGCCGCCTTTAAGGGCAACAATAGTGGAATCACAACATCTCGCATTGTGTGAGGGCGTGAGGAGAATACAGTGGCCCTAGTGGCTTCTTGGGGAGCATTGTGCCTCCACACCGCTCTAACAGAGACGTACTTCCCCTTAAAAGGAAGGAACTCCGGTAACACATCCTTGTCTCCACCGGTTCCACTCTTGGTTATTTCGTGCCTTTACTTTTGCAAGCTTTCTTGTGTTACATCCTTTGCTTGCATATGTGCTAGTTGTTATTGCATCATATAGGTTGCTCACTTAGTTGCACATCTAACCTATTTTGTTGCAAAGTTTAATTTGGTAAAGAAAAGCCTAAAATTGTTAGTTGCCTATTCACCCCCCCCCTCTAGTCAACCATATCGATCCTTTCAATAGTAGCGTAAGTATTTCCCTCAGTTTTTTAGAACCAAGGTATCAATCTAGTAGGAGGCTCCTCAAAAGTCCCACGCACCTACACAAACAAACAAGAACTCGCAACCAACGCAATAAAGGGGTTGTCAATCCCTTCAAGGCCACTTGTGAAAGTGAGATCTGATAGAGATAATATGATAAGATAAATATATTTTTGGTATTTTATAATATAGATTGGAAAAGTAAAGATGCAAATAAAAGTAGATTGAAAGTTATACGATAAAAGATAGACCCAGGGGCCATAGGTTTCACTAGTGGCTTCTCTCAAGATAGCATAAGTATTACGATGGGTGAACAAATTACTGTCGAGCAATTGATAGAAAAGCGAATAATTATGAGATTATCTAGGCATGATCATGTATATAGGCATCACGTCCGTGACAAGTAGACCGACTGCTGCCTGCATCTACTACTATTACTCCACACATCGACCGCTATCCAGCATGCATCTAGAGTATTAAGTTCATAAGAACAGAGTAACGCATTAAGAAAGATGACATGATATAGAGGGATAAACTCATGCAATATGATATAAGCCCCATATTTTTATCCTTGATGGCAACAATACAATACGTGCCTTGCTGCCCCTGCTGTCACTGGGAAAGGACACCGCAAGATTGAACCCAAAGCTAAGCACTTCTCCCATTGCAAGAAAGATCAATCTAGTAGGCTAAACCAAACTGATAATTCAAAGAGACTTGCAAAGATAACTTAATCACACATAAAATAATTCAGAGGAGATTCAAATATTTCTCATAAATAAACTTGATCATAAACCCACAATTCATCGGATCTCGACAAACACACCGCAAAAAGAGTTACATCGAATATATCTCCAAGAAGATCGAGGAGAACTTTGTACTGGGATTCAAAGAGAGAGAAGAAGCCATCTAGCTAATAACTATGGACCCGAAGGTCTGTGGTGAACTACTCTGTCACGCCCAATATGCGACCCTATCCAAAAGGAACTCGAAGGTCCCACCAAGGATAGACCCGCATATTGAAACGCTTTTGCAAGGTGGATATCATTACATCAACATTACATAATAGTGGGGATACATCCAATACATACAATGTCACAAGAATACAACAATACAACATACAAGAACAACATCCGACTACAGATGAATCATAAACAGAAACTCAACCAATATCCACCCTGCTAGCCCAGGCTGCCGACCTGGAACCTATCCCCTGATCGAAGAAGAAGCAGAAGATGAACTCAAGCAAGCAAGCATCGCTCTCGCGTAAAGATCATCGCATAACCTGTACCTGCAACTGTTGTTGTAGTAATCTGTGAGCCACGAGGACTCAGCAATCCCATTACCATGGGTATCAAGACTAGCAAAGCTTAATTGGAAAGGAAGGGGTAAAGTGGTGAGGTTGCAGCAGCGACTAAGCATGATATGGTGGCTAACATACGCAAATGAGAGCGAGAAGAGAAACAAGCAGAACGGTCGTGAAGCTAGCAATGATCAAGAGGTGATCCTGAACACCTACTTACGTCAATCATAACACAGAAACCGTGTTCACTTCCCGGACTCCGCCGAGAAGAGACCATCACGGCTACACACACGATTGATGCGTTTTAATTCGGATCTGGTGTCAAGTTATCTACAACCGGACATTAACAAATTCCCATCTGCCACATAACCGCAGGCACGGCTTTCGAAAGATTATACCCTGCAGGGGTGTCCCAACTTAGCCCATGACAAGCTCTCGCGATCAACGAAGGAATATACCTTCTCCCAGGAAGACCCGATCAGTCTCGGAATCCCGGTTTACAAGACATTTTGACAATGGTAAAACAAGACCAACAAAGCCTCCTGCTGTGCCGACAAATCCCGATAGGATCTGCACATATCTCGTTCTCAGGGCACACCAGATGAGCCAGACGTCGGGTTGGCATAGACCCTGGTTGCCCAGGGGGCGCCGGACATCGCTCGGTTTGGACCAACACTTAGACAAGCATTGGCCCGGGGGGGCTAAAATAAAGATGACCCTCGAGAGAGCGACTCCCAAGGGAAAAAGTAGGTGGTGGTGAGGCAAATGGTAAAACCAAGGTTGGGCCTTGCTGGACAAGTTTTATTCAAAGTGAACTGTCAGGGGGTCCCATAAATCACCCGACCGCGTTAGGAACGCAAAATCCGGGAACATAACACCGGTATGACGGAAACTAGGGCGGCAAGAGTGGAACAAAACACCAGGCATAAGGCCGAGCCTTCCACCCTTTACCAAATATATAGATGCATTAATAATATAAGAGATATTGTGATATCCCAACATAACCCTGTCCACCATCGAGCAATCTTCAACTTCACCTGCAACTAGCAACGCTATAAGAGGGGCTGAGCAAAGCGGTAACATAGCCAAACAATGGTTTGCTAGGAAGGGTGTCAAAGGTTAGAGGTTCATGGCAATTTGGGAGGCTTGAAGAGCAAAAGATAGGTAATGCAGCATAGCGATAGAACGAAGCAGCTAGCATAGCAATGATAGTAGTGAGATCCAAGGTGACGGTCATCTTGCCTGAAATCCCGCTAGGAAGAAGAACGAGTCCATGAAGAAGACGAACGGATGAAGCTGAAACAACCGTAGACGAACGAATCCTCACGATCGCAACGAAACAGGAACTAACAAGAAGAAGCACACAACATGGTAAACACACCACACATGAACAAGGCATGATGCACAACAAGCATGATGCATGACAAAGCTACATGAGGCTACTCATGGCAAGAGATGATGCAAACAAGAACAACACATCAAGGCAAGTTTAAATGAGGCCGGGAACAACATATAACAATTCCGGTAAGTCCTCATATGCAAATTTCGAAATTGGTCCAGAACTGAATAAACATTAAGTTTAAGTTGTTAAACAGCAAGTTAAAGAGCACCAAGAGGATCTACACGAAATTCTAGTCAAGTTACATATAAAGTTCATTAGATTCGGAGCAACGGCCTAGAAGATATGAGCAAAACAAGTTAAGCATGGCATTGATGCAAAATGCACCCAAACATCAAGCAAGCACACCAAAACAAGGATGCAACATGATAATATGAAGCTACATGCAAAATCAAGCAAGTTTCATATAGAGCACACTCAAAACGGAGCAACGGTTCAACACATACACTCTATACAAGTCATAACAACAATCTGTCCATAACAGCAACTAGACATCTTACAAGCATCAAAATAACATGCTACAGCACCCCAACATAAAAACAAAAGGCATGAGCATGATGTACAGGTAAAGCATAACAAAACATGAACACTGAGCTATCTCCAGAAATCACTAGAACATGCTCCAAAACACATGGTAAGATTGCAAATAATAACAGTTACAGACTTATCAGGAAATAACATCAGGTTGCAATGTTTAGAGCTATCAAACAACATGTTACGGGAACATATCATGGCAAACAAAGGCATGACATGAATCTACTAAAAGCATAGATCAAAAGTCACTTACTGACCATGAGCCAAAAGGGCACGGAAAATATGATGGCACCCATGTAAACATGGCAAGTTATATTACAGATTTAAACATGGCAGGAACAACAATAAGTAGGCATGTTGGTGAGCTTGAACCACTCACCACAGAGCAATACATGGCATGGCAAGGCAACCAACAGTAAGAAGGCATGTTTATGAAGCTAAGCATGGCAAGAGAAAGGTCATAGGGTGCATGGATCACTAGGAAACAATCATGGAAACAAGTGAACTTAATGTTAACAGGTTGACAGCAACATTATCAAGCAACTTTGGAGCAAGATATGAGCAATCTACAGCAAGCTATAAATGCAACCAGGGGCATGGATGGATAGGTCATAACATGTAGATCAAAACATGTTTATAGAACATCTCCAGATTATGCATAGAATGATTAGTAGCAACATGTTTATATAGCATCACGAAATAACAGATTCATCCTAGCAAAACAACAATAACAAGTACACTACTTAACAAGCTTGAATCACTCACCACAAGTCATTGAATGACAATATAAGCATAGCATCATCAAGAAGGCATGTTTTTGAAACAAACCAAGGCAAGAACAAGTCCATAGCATGCAAGGATCAACTATAGCAAGCTTGGCCATATTGAATAACATGTAAACAATCTGCCAGGAAACATTTTGAAGCAAAAGTAGAGCACCAAAATGACATTCTAGGCTACTCCATAATTGCAAACAAGGGCATGAATGGATAGACAATAACCATATGTTCAAAACACCCTTACTGAAGTATCTCAAAATATGCATGGATCTCTTTGTAGCATCAAGTTTACATGGCATCAAAATAACATCAGAACAGGGACTAAAATCAGCAATATCACGAAGCCTAGTTTGCATGCTTGTGCTAGTCACCACATTTATCACAAAAATACATGGCATACACCCCTGGAAAGATGGCATGGCATAGATCAAAACACATGTAGACATCAACCTCATAGGATGCACACATCAACCATGGCAAAAATGACAAATGAGCAAGTTATAACAGTTTCAGCAGGTTAACATCAACATGCATTTTTCCAACAGCATTTCGGACACTAAGATGAGCTCAAATGAAAATGATGCAATGGAATGAAATGATGTACTCGTTGAGACGAACAATTTGACATATTACACGCACGAAACGGAGCTACGGATGCGGAGATACAACAGGTCAAACATGTCATGAAAATTACACAGACAATCGGGGACTTAGCCGATTTCAGGAAAAAAACATATGAGCACGGGATAACTATATGATGCACGGGGCGGAGGATAGGGGGGAAGCTCACCTAGTGGGCTCGGCCCAGGTTGCGGGGAGGAGGCCGGCTTGGGCCGGTCGGAGCTGGGCTGGGCCGGCGAGGACTGGGCTGCGGGTCCCACGGGGCCGGCGGTGCGTGTGCCCGCACGCGGGGACGACGACGGAGCCGCGACGGCGAGGGATCCCGGCGACGGCGGCGAAGAGAAGCCGGAGCAGTGGGGAGGCGGCAGATCCGGCCGCGGGGACGCGGGATCCGGCCGGATCGGCTAATGGCGACGGGCGGCTCGCCGGCAGCGAAG